>NW_022992275.1:0-222500 GCF_902827175.1 Gymnodraco acuticeps
TGCATGTAAATTGGATTTTGGTTGATAAGGGTTTCCACCAGATACAAATGAATGATATTAAAGATGTGTAAAACGCTCTGCAGTTACCTTCAATGTCCAGTTTTGTTCCATGTCCAAATAATATCTCCCCACATGTGGCCACAGCACAGTAAATAAGTCCCAGCATCAGAGGAGTTGAAGTTTTAGAGAAGTTGTAGATACTTTCCGTGGAGAGCTAGCCTCAGGACTATTCTCACAATCATCTCCGCTGTTTTTATGGCTGTAAATGACACTGGGATGAGATTCATCTGATCCGGCTCTGAACCAGTACACTCTGGTTCCTCCTGGACAAGTTCTGCTCTGAGATTCAGAGAAGACTGTACACTGCAGAGTCACCGAGTCTCCTGGAAGGACCGGATCAGACTGATGGCCTTGAATAATGGCAGTGATATCTGGTTCAGGGCCTGGAAAATATAAATATATAGATAAAGTATACGTTTTCAAAGAAAGGTGAAATCTACGTTTGCTGTATTTCATTTCAGAAATCATTCACGCATTTCCCTCTGAGGTAATTTATAATATACCCCGCAAAGGGTCAGTAAAGATAAAAGACACAAATAGTAAGCTACCAAAAGGGGTTTAGTACATAACACAATAAGAAAGTAGTAAAATACAATTGTGTTATGTAGCAGACAGTAATAACAAAGATAAACAGTATAAATGATTTACCTTTAACTCTCAGAAATGTTGCATTAAAAAATGTCATGTCAAGTTTGTTTACTTTTAGGCAGTAGTAAACTCCAGTATCGCTTGGCTCCGTTTTTCTTATTTGCAGGAGAAAGGTTCCAGGCCCTTGTTTTGCTGTAATGCGAGGATTCTTGTTAACACATCACATCATATCAAAAGAAAATGTTCCTCCCAAGACTTCAGGATGTTTCCAGAATGCCTGATCCAGAACATGTTTTATTCAAGGATTTCTGGCGTGAACAAGTCAAAGTCACATCTTCCCCAACACCAACAGTCTTTGTCTCCAAGATCTGATCGTGTGTGCATCCTGAAAATATAATAAACACACAGATGATTGATTTGTGATACATTAAGAATAATTAGCACCCTGCAGAATCATTATCAGAACATGACAATTCATATAATATATCTCAAGTCTAGATACTTACGCCCCACTCCAAGCATCAGCAGTAAATAAACTATGATCAGCATTTTCTGGTCAATCCACTCGTAGCTGCCGGTAAATTAAATCGTATTCGTGTAGATTCGCCTTAATGTAATCATATGAAGTGGGAGGTTACAATATTAGAGCAACCTGATTGGCCTCTCCTTATTTCATTGTACCACCACAGTGGAAATGATATCACCCTTTGTTTCAACCTAAACACATGAAACAAGAGCAAAAGCAAGCTTCTGTTTTTATGTTTCATGTTTGTTTTCCTTTAACTGCACAGAGCGTAAACACACACAACAGATGAATCGAAAACAATCTTGATTTTCTTTTCATGTCCAGATGGACTTTTTTGATGGGGTGAATATTGCTGCTGTCCAGTATGATATACACATGAGTGGCAAACTTAGGCTGTCTGAGGAGCTAAGTAAACAAATACCTTTTGAAGCCACTGAAATGTATTTTACCTATACCATAGTGTTGACTTTTGACCATCGAGCAATTGTGTTACCAGGATTAACTTAAGAAGAGAACAACATTAACATAAGAAGAGAACAATAATTGACATTGAAAATGAAATAAGTGCATACTTACGCCAATTCTTTCACACACACACATACGGGTTTTGGGCCGAGGGCGACACCGTACTTCCGGTATCAACCATTTCACACGAGGTGCATACAGAATATCATAGTCGATTGCCTTAATCAATATAGTCAACTCTAAAATACCACATATATGCATTGGCATGATAATATTATTGTGACAAGTGGGGTATTCACCTGGTGTTTCCAGAAGATAGACGTAGATGCCAAAATCGACCGAAGGCCACTTTTGAGGGTCGTAATTCCATACATTGTACATCCAACAACCCACACGGCTCTAGTTTACGCTGGTAATGACCTAGAGCACACCCCTCAAGTCCAGAGATGTAATCCGAAGACATGCAGCGATTTCTTCGGTCGTTAATTCAGAAAAAAAACCTAGTGCGCTCTGCCTGGCAACATAAACTAGCTGTTTATATTAGCATCGCCAGGATTTTTGCACCTCCAGAAAAATGGCGTCTTTATAAAACAATATATGGCGCGTGTTGCATTGTGGGTAGCTGTGACGTCACTGTGTGTGAAAGAATTGTAAACGAGAGCTGTGTACAATATGATCAATTTGGGGTGAGGCTTCTTGCCCAACAACATCCTGACTGCAGTGGGAATTTAACCAGTGCTCCCCTGATCCAAAGATCAGCACACTTACCCACTAAGCCGCAGCCTCCTTCAGGGGCGGACTGGCCATTGGGAATACCGGGAGTTTTCCCGGTGGACCGGTACCGAAGTGGGCCGGTCGGACAATTCACGAGCAGCCCCTCCCGTTGACAATTGACTAGCGGTACCGAGTTGGGCAGGTCGGCTGGTCGAGTTTCCTGGGCTGATTTTTAGTCCCTGGCCTCCTTCATCCACGTGGGTCCGCAGTTAATTTAGATTTCTGCAGGATTTTTGTTTTAAGCTGACTATTACATGGGAGGAAACAATGAACAAATATCTGATTGTTCAGTCATTATTTTGGCTTTGTTGGTGTTGCACCAAAGTGGAAAATATGACCTTCCCATCTGCACACATTACAGCACCAGCAGTTAGGTTTTGACATGATTCATTGCTAAATGAAACGCTTAAAGCCAATTTCCTGGTCACAGAAATGTGAAATTAATCATTTGTATGCTGGCTAATAAAGGAAGATACATTTGCAGTTAAAGGTTGCTCCATTATTTTGGGGAGTTACAGATTTTTGTTAAAAAGGACGTTCAAAGTTCAAGCAACTTTTAAAAACACTTCTACGCTAACGCAACGTTTTTTTAAATATTTCCTGATAAAATATGCCTAGGTATTTTAAACTTGATCCCTCCAGTTTGTAATGGTTGCTCCTGTAACAAATGTGTTTGATGGATGTAGTGAAACAATGCAGAAAAGTCCATTATGAATGTATCCAAAGTAGACCAGTTTAAGAACTGCTACTTATTTAATAATGTGTAAGCAAACACACTAAAGGAATTGAAACTGAAACTTCCTGTGATCCTGCGCTCTGTAGCAAATGATTAACTCTGACACTTTCAGAATTGGGATTAGATTAGATTCCAAGGACGTAGCAACATGTTTAAAGTTTGTCTGGATTCCTGAAAGGGATTCTTGGAAGTGATCAAAACCTAATTTCTCATTTGCTAACTGCCATATTTTAGTGATAGTAAAATGATTTATCAAAAACATATATATTTTTTAGAATAGCTGATTATTCATTATAAAAAAGGTACTATACCATTCACATTTCAATATAAATGCATCATTGTAATGCATCCAAAAATGTATAGGCCTGTGTCTCTAGGACTTATCCTACCACATTGTTGTTGCCATTTATTTAAACGTTTGTATAATTTTTTGATTTGTGTAGACACAGAAAATATCAGCTGCCATTTGCCACATTGATAAGGACAGAGGAACCATATTAAATACTGTGCACACCAGCCAATTGGATGCTCCACGTCATAAATGATGAACACCCCCTCTGCCTGTCAGTCACTTCAGCAGGAAGAGCACAGCACAGAGTTGGGCTGTTAAAACATCCGTCCTCTACAATACACTTCATTTCAGAGAGCTTTAGAGGAGGAAGCAGAGCGACACTCTCAGAGAATCAAAGGAACACATTTGTCCTGAGACGATTTACAGTTTCTCTCCTGTATATTTGTTCTCCAGGAAGAGAAAACTAATGTAAACCAAGGAAACAAAACAGATAAATTAAACCGACTATTTACAAGGCGCTTAACATAAAACAATCCTGTACCGCCATAGTGTCTGTGCACTCTTACACTACTGATACTTATTAAAGGAACACCTATCAAGATAATGCAGTCCAGTAAAACTCCCCACACATCATTTTTACAAAAAATAAAGATTTAGGGTTTCTTGACAACTCAAAAGGTGTATAGAGAATATAATAAGAAATATAAATAGCTTATCTATCTATATGGCCAACATTTACAGAACATTTGTCAGAGCTGCAGGTTGTGGTTCGTGGCTTTCTTCAGGGTCAACAGTTGTTGACATTGACAACAAGCCATAACATGCCTTGTACTTTCACACAAACAGTCAGATATAAATGCATTCACACTGACAACCAGATGACGCATGGAAACTTCAGCGCTGCTGTGGTTGGGCTTCACACTGAGGTGTGAATACAAAGGGACGCTTACCTTTATCATTCTATAAACTTCAGTAAGCTGGGCTTGCACTGCTGATATACTTTTGATTGTTTCAAATGGCAAGTGGAATACTACTAGTCACACTATGTGATGATCCTTTTTAATTTAACATACTGCAAGTTATTGCCTTTTATCTGTAGTTGCAGTTAGTCTGGGGAGGTGCCCATCATTTCCTGGTTCAACCCCCGTCTTTCAGTCAAAGCAGGAATTTGAACCGTGATCTAACATGGTGATAGAATGGCTGCCTGTCTAATTGGAATGTTTGATGAATCAATACAGTTAGATTGTAAATTAGATAGATGCCTCTAAATCTTTAGATATAATCTTGAGATAGAAATGTTTTACTTTAAATGAGCTATGTGTAAACTAAAGTCTGCTGAAGTCTCATGTAGCTCTCACTTCACTACACATCTGTTGAAGCCCATATTCTGAGTAACAGCCTGATGCTTGTCAAAGGGTGGGAGATGGCCCACCACAACGCATGACTCTCAGTGTACTTGTTGCATGTGGCTTTGCTTCTTGTTCTGAAGCAGAAGGTCTTTACAAAGGGATGTGAGATCTGACGGGTGGAGTGCTCGATTCTATGAAGTACTTTACTTCTGACTTTCTATTTTGTATTTAGAACAACAAACATTGTCTTTTGCAAATAAATATCAATTGTGTGTGAATCAAAACTATTCCCCATGTGTTTTGTCAGCCATGCTTCGGTCTCTCCCTCTTAAAAGCACTTTGCAAAAATGAAACATAACATTTATGCTGTGTAAATATTACACACCACTTCTTCTCAGTGGAAATTGTCCACAGGCGTAACGATAACATGGTTATTTGCAATACAAAATGGCATGGCCTAGTTCCTTATGTTACTGGTTTTACTTGTGCTTATCCTGCTCTAATGCATTGACATTGTCTCTTGTTAAAAAGTAATTGTTAGGGTTCGATCCTGATACATTTTGGTAATATTAGATAATCACAAATGATCCAGACTGGTTGTAGGATTATAAAGTTTTACAGAAATACAGGATGCACACAATCATATAAGGCAAAAAAGGAAAAACATTGAGTACTCAGTCAAATCTAAAATACATGAAGGCATGCTTTGGAGTTCACTGCCAATAAAGTAAGGGAGTTTGTGGTGTTTAAAAACACAAAATCAGTGATACTCTACAATATTGTTCAACTTGAGAAAATGACAATGCTCTACCTTACCAGAGAGCACTATCTCACACATACTTTAACCTGGAAGTTCTTCACATCTCTTGGTTTTGGTGAGATTTCCTCTCACCTCTCCCCGACAAGCTTTCTCTACCACCTACACTGTGGCTAGTGTAATGTTATGGAACAAAAACAGCTAGCCTAACATAGAGTGAAATATACAGCATTGAGCAACTCCAACAATGTCTTTGGTGTGTGGAGCCATCCAACTCACTGCTGTTGCTCAGTAAGTATATCCAGTGTGTAAACCAAACATCTTATTAAGCTACAGAATTAGTTTTCTGTGACTTACCATATGGAATCTGCAATGTTCTGTGAAAAATAGATGTGTTTGCTAGCTAGCAGTCGTCATGTTCCCACATTGCTTTCCTGGTGTGTTACACTATTAACCACAGCCATCGGTCTGTTGAATAGAGTGACACTGAAATAATGTCTCTGTGTGTGTATTATTTGTTTCTTCATGCTGGTATGATGAAACCCTCATTCATAAAATGTGTCAATAGGTTTTGCTGTTTGAATAGGTCCTGTACTTCTTAGCTAAGCACCCAAAACTGAAACAATATTTTATTGTCTAAATAAAGGTGCTTCTTTGAAAAAATTAAATCTCAGAACATAGAGATTTCTGATCGAAAGAAAATGGTCCACAGGGTTTAAATGTAGGGGGGAGGTAATTGTATACATTTCAGCCAATCACTACAATTGCTACTTTGTAGACAGTTGATCTTCTTGTGAACAACAACCTTCATTTGGATGGAAAGACATCAGTCGTGCGAGACGACAGAGCTGCACCCACAATGATCGGTCAACTGGCTGCTTTGATTCTTCTTTCTACGATTGTAAGAAGTGCAATTCTTTATTCCTGTTTGAAAGACAATACCATTTGATGATCTTAAAGATGATCTCCCTCCAATAAACCTTTTCTTTGTCTTTTTTCTTTAGCTCTGAATGAATCGGCAGAGGATTCCTCACCTGATCTCATTGGACTGTGGTAGAAGTTGGTGGACATTTACTTATCAATGTCCAGTTTTGGAGATCGAAGGCAAACAATTGTCTCTGTACAAGCAGTCTCTGGGACAAATGGCCCAGCCAGTTTTTAACTTGATTTTTGGCAGACTAACAGTTACTGAACCTTTTTAGGAACACACGGTTCACAGCAACACAAGATGATACTCATTATCTTTTCACAATCAGAAATGTCAGAAAAGAGGACGAAAGCAACATATTTCTGTCTCACTGGATGGACGTATTCACAGAGTTTTGGCTTTGGCATCTTCTTGGCTGTGAATGGTAAATATCTATTACTTTCAGTTATTGTGTCAAGTCTCATGTCATACAAATAATTTATATGAAATGTTATGTTTTCTTTTACTAAATCACGCAGATCAGCGGAAATCTATCTACGTGAAAGCAAATTCCGAAGACCAAGTCAGTCCAGCACGGCGACTCAGTGACTCTTGGAGTGTTCACTTATCTCCAAAAACAATGAAAGCGCAGATCAGTGTCCAGGTGAACACAATGTTTCCTGGTTCAGATCTGGATCAGGAGAATCCCATCCAAGCATCATTTACACTCACAGTGAGGAACAAAAGGAAGGAAGTTGTGTCTTCAGTCTGTCCAAAACTATACACAAATCCTCTGATACCGGGACCTATTACTGTGCTGTGGCTACATGTGGACAGATCCTGTTTGGAGAAGGAACTACAGTGGAGACAAGTACGTTTTAAAGTCTATTTAAATTACATTTGTATGTACACAGATATTAAGTGTATAAGTTAGAGTGGATAAAGTCATTAACTACAACTATATTCAATAATTATTTAATTGAGACATTAATTATAACTGATGAATGAACCTCCTTTCAACATACATTATGCAAACATTGAAACTCATTCCTTCGTAGAATGTATTTTCTCAGATTTTATAAAGCATTCATAAATACATTTTCATTGTTTCTTTTATGTCTTAGTCTCAAATAAAAGGTCGACGGTACTTAATATCATATCATTTTTTAAATGATATTTTTTTGCGGTGGTATGTCTACAAAAGTAAGACTTCCTTTGTTTATTAGATTCAGAACTGAACCCAGTTGTCCTTTGCTTGGAGTGCTGTTGGCCTGCTGTGTGACTGTGATTGCCTTTCTTATTTTCTATGGATACCGAAGGACATTTTGGTGAAAATTGCAAAGGTACCATAACGATCTAATAATCTTGAAAAAATAGCTTGGCTGTGAAACAGACAATGATTGTAAGGATGGAAGTTTTCACAAGACGTTGAATTGGCTCCAATAAATGATGAAATTATGGAAAATCCATCAATATCCAATTTTGGCTCAACATAGTGTTTGTGTTTCTATTCAATGCATGAGACGACGGTCTAATAGTCAAATACCTTTACCTGTGTAAAACCACCATGGCCGCTACTACTGACTCAATAATATCAACTCCAGAGCTGCTTTGTTTGTTTTTTGTGTCATAGTGTTACATAATTGTAAACCTGAGGTCACTTAATCTATTGTTGTTGAATGCAAATTATATATTATTACATTTATTGTGTGTAATACAGAATATCATATTGCAACAGGAATTATTGAACATCTGATCCCAGAAGTACACAATATCCAGGTAGCCTTGAGCAAATAACATTTTCCCTTACTGCTTAAAGCTCTGAAGGAGTTTATTCACAACAACACTGACGGTGAATTAAGCAGTTTACAAAAAGTCAATGTGTTTAAAACCAAATAGGAAACAACTGAAAATGTGCAGGTGTGGAGATCCTCAGTTTCCTCCAATGTGAGGGTAAACATAATCATGTGTGTATACTGCTGAACCCTGTTTTACATTCAAACAGAGGAAGCATTGAGTGCTTCCCATCATCGTGGACCCGACATGTCAACTGGGGGTCAATCAAATTACATGGTAAATATGTGGTGGTGTGCTTTTTATTTGTTCAAGACACAGATTATAATCAAATTATAAAGTATAATATAACCAACTGATAAGTAGCTAAACTTAATGTATGTTATGTATGCCTGATAAAGAGGGACAAGGTATAAATATAATTACTGATGGCTGAACATTTGACAATAGAAAGTGTGTAAAGATCACTGCAAAGCAATCTCTACTCTAGACATGGTCTATATGTTAAAGTCACCTAATCGTCAAAAAGTTTGTCATTGACACACATTTTGTTTTAATTTTGCAGGATGAAGAAGCGAAGGCAGTGACTTATGCATCAGTGGATTTCTCAACAAGGAAAGTGAAAAGCGGACGGAGAAAGGAGAGAGAATGCAAAAAGATTGTATGTACTCTGTTGTTAGATCAGATCACTACAACCAGCCACACCCCTCTCTATAGTCAGAGATGTGAGTTGCTTTCTGAATGTGTTGATACAGGAAGTGTGCCAGCATTACTGTAAGGTGTCATCTAGGTCGACATGTCTGTCGAACTGTTTGCTTCTGTTTTTTTGTTGACATAATAAAACTTGATATTTATAGTGTCCCCTAATATTGAGTAACTGTATCTTCACTCAACTCCTACAACATACACAGTATGCCTGTGAATGAGGTGTTAGCCTCCTTAGATAAACAATGCTTGGATTTCGTCCTTCATCCAAGACTGCGGTGAGGGACTCAGGGCAACAAATCTGTCATCCAGTTGAAGGATAGTTATCTTTTAACTGATGATCGATATATATATATGGTTAGAATAAAGATAAAGATTTGTGTTAAAATCATAAGGTGACAATATAACATAACAGCCAAAACAACGTAATTAGAGCAACTAGCATAAAATTAATAGCAACCGCCCTTAGCGGACTTCCTTTTGTAACAGGCATAAAGTGAATGTTGGGTTTCGGTTTTACTTAAAATACAAAAAGAGTCTCCTACGTCAAAGTCCTGTGCTTATGTTGAGTGATCCAACAACCGTCCCACCCTTATTGGACTTTCTCGCTTACTGTATTTTATATTAAACCACGTAACTTTCAGTAACGATTGCAAGAGACAATCTTCTCTGCACTTCGTTCATAGTACTAAGTCACTTACGAGAACATTGAAATTCAACGTTTCCATTGATTACAGACACATAAGGCGCATTCACACCACAGTACTTTTCCCACTTTAGTTCATGAGAACTCTTTCGTTCTCATGAACTAAGTACAGATCGCGTTCACACCGGAATAAGTTCCCTGAGGGAAGATTACGTCACTTCTTCTTCTGCTTTGGGTCGCTCACCTACAGACTGCTCCAGTACCGGCCCCATCAGCCATGGTTCCGGCTTCACTACCGGCCCCAGCAGCCATGGTCCCGACTCCAGTTTCGGCTCCAGTACTGGCTCTTCGGCCGATGCCAGCTTCCTGTGTCCTGTCAGCTTACCGACCGTCTCAAGTCTCCTCTCGATTCTCCTCTCGAGTCTCCTCTCAAGTTCCCTCTGGAGTCTTTTTTCAAGTCATCTCTCGAGAGCCCTCTCAAGTCACCTCTCAAGTCTCCTCTCGAGTTTCCTCTCAAGTCACCTCTCAAGTTCCCTCTCAGGTCCCCTCTCAAGTCTCCTCTCAAGTCTCCTCTTGAGTCCCCTGTCAAGTTCCTTCTCAGGTCCCCTCTCGAGTCTCCTCTCGAGTTCCCTCTCAAGTTCCTTCTCAGGTCCCCTCTCAAGTCTCCTCTCGATTCTCCTCTCGAGTCTCCTCTCAAGTTCCCTCTGGAGTCCTTTTTCAAGTCATCTCTCGAGAGACCTCTCAAGTCACCTCTCAAGTCACCTCTCGAGTTCCCTCTCAGGTCCCCTCTCAAGTCTCCTCTCGAGTCTCCTCTTGAGTCCCCTGTCAAGTTCCTTCTCAGGTCCCCTCTCAAGTCTCCTCTCGAGTTCCCTCTCGAGTTCCCTCTCAAGTTCCCTCTCAGGTCCCCTCTCAAGTCTCCTCTCGAGTCTCCTCTTGAGCCCCCTGTCAAGTTCCTTCACAGGTCCCCTCTCGAGTCTCCTCTCGAGTTCCCTCTCAAGTTCCCTCTGGAGTCCTTTTTCAAGTAATCTCTCGAGTGCCCTCTCAAGTCACCTCTCAAGTCTCCTCTCGAGTGCCCTCTCAAGTCACCTCTCAAGTCTCCTCTCGAGTTCCCTCTCGGGTCCCTGCCCGGTGTCCTGGTCCGTTGGAGGTTCCGTTGGGGGTCCAGCCGGCTCCATGTCCTGTCCCGTTGGGGGTCCCGCCGACTACTCTTCTGCCGGGGGTCCTGCCGGCCCTATGTCCTGTGCCGTTGGAGGCCCCGCCGACTGCTGTTCTGCCGGGGGTCCTGCCAACCCTATGTCCTGTGCCGTTGGCGGTCCAGCCGACACCTGTTTCGTCGGGGGTCCTGCCAATCCTATGTTCTGTGCCGTTGGAGATCCCGCCGACTACTGTTCTGCCGGGGGTCCTGCCAATCCTATGTTCTGTGCCGTTGGAGACCCCGCCGACTACTCTTCTGCCGGGGGTCCTGCCAACCCTATGTCCTGTGCCGTTGGAGGCCCCGCCGACTACTCTTCTGCCGGGGGTCCTGCCAATCCTATGTTCTGTGCCGTTGGAGACCCCGCCGACTACTCTTTTGCCGGAGTTTCCTGCCAACACCGTGTCCTGTCCTGTTTCGTGTCCCATCGACACCAGCCGTCGTGGGACCCACTGACACCAGCCCAGGTTCCGTCCAGGGTCTCGTCTACGCCTGAACCGCCAGGGGTTCCACCAGCTCCTGCCCGTCCTTGTGCCCGATCTCCTGAGTTCCCAGCAGCTTTCGCCCTAGAGCCCGGTCTCCTGAGTTCCCCAGCCGAGGACTCCACCATGAATACTGCCTTGCCCCCGGGCTGTCCGCCCAAGAACTCCATCATGGGCTCTGCCTTGCCCCCGGGACGTCCACCCGAGAACTCCATCATGGGCTCTGCCTTGCCCCCGGGACGTCCACCCGAGAACTCCACAATGGGCTTTGCCTTGCCCCCGGGCCGTCCGCCCGAGGTCTCCACCATGAACTCTGCCTTGCCCCCGGGCCGTCCGCCCGAGAACTCCATCATGGACTCTGCCTTGCCCCTGGGCCGTCCGCCCGAGACACCCACCCTTTTGGATATTTTGGGGGGGGGGGGGGGTTCTGTCACGATTCTTGCGTTATGTCACGTTTTTAGTTTTGTATGTCTTGTTATGGGTGTTTTGCTGTTTTCCCTGTCATGTTTTCCTCCTTGTGTATTGTCTGGTCCTTCTCCCTGTGTTTTCCTCCCTGTCGTTAGTTTCCCTGGTGTGTCTAATTGTCTGATTGTGTTTACCTGTTTCCCTTCTGTGTCTCCTGTGCTCATCAGCGTCAGCCCCGCCCCTGATTGTCCCCACCTGTGTCTTGTTATCTTGTGTTTAAATTCTCCTGTCTCCCAGTGTTCAGTGTCTCTTGGTCTTGTCTCTTGCCATGGTCAGGTCTATGCTCTCTGTGCTCTTGAAAAGTTTTGTTCCTCACTACGTGAGCGCTTTCATTTTGTTCTAAATTTTTGTCATCTCAACTTGAGATTTGCTAGTGACCATTTTTTTTGTTCATCTTGCTGTATTTTGGAAAAATAAAATATCTTACCAATACTTTACCTCTGTCTCCCGGGTCTTGCAATTGGGTCTAGTGTTCATTTACCGTTTTGTCTTCTCTTTGCAATACTTAATCGATTTGAAACCAAGTCTAACGTAGCTTAAACTTAACGTTAGCTTTCTAGCTAACACAACACATGCATGTATACCTTTCTCTGTGGGTTTTTTTTTAGTGACGAATGAAGTTGGATGTTGTGGTGGTCTTGTCACTGATCTTTATGCGGCAGACCCTGCATACCGCTGTTCTCTTCTTATTACCGTCATCGACAACATAATCCTTGAATCCAAACTTCACTATTTTTGGAGTAAAGCTAGCCGCCGCTCATAGGCGGCGCGTGAGGCTCAGGTTTGGGAAGGCTAAATAACTTTTTTTTACCTGACGCTGCCCGCCCCCGGCGTCAATAGAAAAGAGATCAACTTAGTGAAAGCACCGCCTGCTGACCAATCAGAGCTCAGTGTGCGGAGTTTAAATCTATCAAGTCATATTACAGGATAAAGGAAATACAGTTTAAACTGCCGTATGCAGAGCAGACGCCGACGTGTCGCATTTATCATTCATATCACACAATATCACATCAATCAGATTTCCTTATCTGAGTCAGCTTCTCGAGCTGTATCTAGCCGTGCAACACTTACAGTGTCACATACTGTATGCAGACGCATTATTTTAAGCAACACATTAAGTTGACGAAACACTCAACTCAAATGTAATTAAAGTCAGATCCTCTCGTGTCTTGGGGCAGTGATATCATAAAACTGTTGTACGCTTTCAAACACTCTGTAGTTTATTTATTTTTTAACCAGTTGTTATATATTCACCTTGCAGGTGCAACTATGTGGCTTGTATCCTGGATTATATGTTTAAGTCATGGATGTTTAAAGTTCATATTTGTCTAATATTAGTTTACTTTTCATTAATGAAGTATGACGCTGCGCTGTCAGTACACTTGTCCATGTTTGTTATTGGTCAAATGTAGCTAACCCCGCCCCTTTCACGTGAACGCGCTCTCAGCTGGAGAGAGAAACCCTGGCTTGATTTACCGAGTTGATAACCAGTGTCGTAGGACCGCTTAGCGAGATCTCGTTTGTTAGGGTTAGTTAAGATAACTCAAACATATTCAGGGTATATTTGACTGGCTTCGTACAGGGCACAGGTGGCTGCATAGCAGCGCTAATGTCAAAGACACACACATTACATTATATTTTTATTTTACCAGGATGCAGTGACACAAATATTTGGGAAGGTTTAGCCTTCCCTAGCCTACAGTACCCGCCGCCCCTGCCGCCGCTGCATGTAAGCTGACACTCCTTCCTTCTAGTGGGTTGCCAGGTTTCCGCGCATGGCGCATCACGTTTTTCGAAAAAAACTAAACGTAATATCTCACTACAAAAACAAACGCAAATATTTAATGTTAAACAGTCAAGTCCTTTCAAGTCATCTGTCTCAAGCTTAAGTCAAGTCTCAAGTCATGAATACCAAGTCAAGTCAAGTCTTTTATCAATGTTAGTCAAGCAAGTCTCAAGTAAAATAATATGCGACTAGAGCCTGACTCGAGTCAAGTCATGTGACTCGAGTCCCTACCTCTGCTGAACAGACACCCACTTGACAAACAAATGACGAGTGGAAATGTGGGCATGGCTGTGGTTGGGCTGCCAAATTAGGGTATGCTTTCAAAGTCACATTTCCTTCAATGTCATTCTTAAAAGTTTCATGAGGTTATACAAACTTACCCTTTCAGTAAAACAGTATTTTAGTCATGCATTGACAGTGAAGGTGTCTTTAGTGCTGTTTTAAAGTTTGTGTGCTGTTTGACTTTGTACAGCTCAAATAACACATGAAAAGGTGAATAACGTTGGGCACATGTGTTCTCAGAGTCAGACGTAAACAGTATCAACTCAGAATCACTGTGTTGGCTCTTTTGTTTTTCTTCGTAATGTGATTTACAGTACATAAAGCCGACAAATACTGTGTTAAAGTGAACACTATGAGTGACAATGATTAAACTAAAATTAGATTTATGTTTCCTTGTGAAACACTTCCCTTCTTGCACCTCTAACCTCATTATATATCCTGTAGGGCAGGTCTCTTCAGAGGAAACAGATTCAGTGGTCAGTCAAAGGAAGATAAATGGCTTTTTCTCTGTCATTGTATCTGTGACATGTGAATTTACTCTTGCTTTGATGTAAAATGACTGACTGCTTTGAGACTAGAAAGAAAAGTTATGCGTACAAAATGTTTACTCATTCATTATTTGGCAAAAAATCTGCAACAAAAATGCATTTGGACAAAAATAGCTCTATTACAAAGTAATGCATTACTGCACCAGACCTACATCATGTCCTAAAGGTACTGATATTTCAGTGACAAAATGAATGACCACGTACACACATTTACAGTGAGCTTCAATAGCAAAATGCTTTTGACACGGACAAGAATAAAAGTAAATTCCCATTGCAGTGGAAATTCTGTACACTGTTGTGACAGGAAGTTTGTCTGTCAGTTGTTTAGTCGTCTTTTGTGTGTCTGCAGCGTATCAGTATGTCACACAATGTCACATGGTGTTTGATCAGACAGTTTTTCCATTTCATTGAAAAGGGGACATGATCGAAGGTTTGGTAAATTGAGGGCCGAGGTCTGCCTTTCAGCCAATCACAATGACTTCTACTTTGTTAACCTTGATGACTTTTGGGTAAATGTTCCATTTGGGTGCGCAGACATCAGCAGTGCAAGGGAAGGGCTCTGTGGCACAATGATGGGAAGACTGGCTGCTCTGTTTCTTCTAAGGACATTGTGTGAGTACAACTTTACTTACTACTGAAAGACGAGTACTACTATTTTCGAAAGGTCGTATTCAAGTTTAGACAAGTTTAACAATTAGTATTACTGTATTATCTTATCAATTTTCATTGTCTTATCTTTGTGTTTGTCCTGTTGTCTCTTTATTCAGCCCTGATTCAAACTGCAGAGGTTCCTCACCAGATATCTTTGACTCCGGTGGAACTTGGTGGTAATTTGACTCTGACATGTTCAGTCTTTAAAAATGAAGCGGGGATGGTTTACTGGTATAAGCTGAAGTTTGGATATATGTTTCAAACTGTTGCGGCAGGAACTTTTGACAAAATACAACTTCAAGGACAATTTAACAACTCAAGATTCAACATCACAAAACGGCATGCTCAGAATATTTTAAACATCAAAAATGTCACAAAAGAAGATGAAGCAATGTACTTCTGTCAAGCAGGGTCGGCATACAAAATGGAAATGATTTACGGCACACTTTTAGTTGTGAATGGTAAAGTATATTCATTTCAATTACTTAATTTGCTACATTGGAAAATCCTTAAAATCAGTTACTTTATTCTTAATGTTTGTCCATCACACAGATCATAAAAATCTGAAGAAATCTGTCTACGTGAAGCAAAGTCCGAAGACTGAGTCAGTCCAGCCCGGCGACTCAGTGACTCTCCAGTGTTCACTCCTCTCCAAACACAAAGAAAACACACATCAGTGTCCAGACGAACACAATGTGTACTGGTTCAGATCTGGATCAGGACAATCCCATCCAAGCATCATTTACACTCACAGTGAGGAACAAAAGGAACGCAGTTGTGTCTTCAGTCTGTCCAAAACTATACACAACTCCTCTGATACCGGGACGTATTACTGTGCTGTGGCTACATGTGGACAGATCCTGTTTGGAGAAGGAACTACAGTGGAGACAAGTACGTTTTTTAAAGTTGAATTCTGAAATCTTTAGTACATTATGAACATTAATGCTAGTCAGATATATTGGATAAATATTGATAAAGTGTATAAAGAATATCAATAAATGATAGATGCTAGTTTGCATTTATTTATCTTAGGATAAATATTTGTTTCTAAATATCTATCTGCATAGTCAAGTTGCATCTTTCAGTCAAACAGATTCACAGCTCTTTGATATTTTAAATCTTGGTCCAAGTAGATACACTGTTTTGTCATGCACTTGAAAAAGTTGGTGCAATAAAAAAAACATGTCCTTAAACAGAAGGCTCTTTTTGACCTTAATGTAAAGTAATGATTGATCGACAAAGCCAAATCAATTCTCCAAATGTGACAGTATTTTTAACAGACAATATTGACAGAAATGTAAATCTCTGAAAATTGTAATGAGGAGTTGAAGTGTCTATTTTTCTAATTCCAGGATCAAAACTGGACGCAGTTGTCCTCGTACTTGGAGCACTGTTGGCCTGCTCTTTGACTTTAATCGTCATCCTTACTTTCTACGTAAATCGAGGAGTTTGTCGACACTGCAAAGGTAGGTTCCTAAATCATACAGCAATGTTTTAGGCATTGATTTTTGCTCATGTTCTAAATTGTAGGAATGTAGTTTTATTGTAACTTCGGTTAATTTTACCCAGTAATAACAGGCCCAACATCACATTGGGCTTAAACCCAAGCACATAACATTCATACACTTTGTGTCTCCTACAGAGGCCTTTTATATGTTAATTGTTGAATCATTTTCTTCCCAAGCTTCCCTCTTTCTAATCCTCATCAAGCAAGTATAAGTATTCATTTAACAGTTTAACCCAAAGGATATACATTTTGAGCTTTCTGTAAAATCGTTGCGAGTTTGAGTCCTGGGTTATCTCAACATCCTTTCAAATGTCTTCATCTGTCAAAAGGGGAAATGCAACTTAAATGATTAACTCTAAAATAGTCATCTCTATGCAGACATGTCATGTATGATGTCACCATACATGTACTCAACATATTCTGTGAACTCATAACTACAGTTTCATGTAGTTATATTTCTAAGTTTAATTCAAAAGTAAAAGTCCCACAAAAGGGCAAAACTCCAGACTCTACTTAAAAATTCAGCGACAATTGAACAATTGAACCCCATCAAACATTATTTAACTTTTTCTGCAGTAGCAACGTGTACCACCCGTAATCCTAGAGCCAACGAGGCGGCAGTGGATGAATCAACTGACCTGGTAAATATATTTATAACTTTGAAACTATGCACCAAATGTGGAGGCAAAAAGCATCCTCGTACATTTTCTGACTTTAGACTCAATCATTCAAAGACTTGGTTTGGATTAAGTGTTTTTCATTTCACAGGCCTAATATTTAAGGAATGTATGTTTAATAGACTATATGATTTGCAGGATGGAGGCGAAGAGGCGGTAAACTATGCAGCACTGAATTACTCCACAAGAAAAGTGAAGCAAAAGCAAGAGTTACCACAGGAGTGTGTGTACTCCGCTGTGAGAGCAAACCACACACAGCACCACGCGCCCGTGTGAGCTTTAGCTTAGCTCAGCTTTGCATGTTTTTAACAAATGTTTTGCTGTTAATTACTTTGCTTTATATTTTGCTTTTAAAAAGCTAGTTGTTGATGTGACATGCACAAAAGAACACTGCTTGTTGCACAGGCATGAGGAGGCGACTGAGAATGCCTCGAGTTGAAATCAATAAACTTTTCAAACACCCGGAGAGAAAATGTGGTTTAATCAATGTTCATCAAAAAACCAAGGCTGCATATAAGAGACTACACACATGTACATGTTATGACTGTGCATTGTTCTTCAATCTGAATTTAAATAAATGTTGGTATACTTGAGCCAGAGTAGCCATGTGTGTTGTACTGTGGCTCATGTGCCTTTCTATGATCAGGGCCTCGCAGTGGATGCAAATAATTGAAAATGTGTCCTCTTGATAATCATCACCCAACAGCATATACAGTGACTCCGAAACAGAGCAGTGTTTAACATTACTGTGTAGAATATATCAAAGTAAAAATGTTTGCTAATATTGATTTAATGACAAAAATGGCTGGTTACTTTTAGTTCTTTGATGGGTAAAACAGGTTGAACTTTGTATGAACTATATATAATTTTCCAAATATGATAGTTACATGTACTTTTGGTTATATGGCACACATATTTTAAGAAAAATAAATATGTTTGCTGTAATTGTACTAGTTTTTCTAATAGCAGAAGAAGAAACATGAAAACATAAAACAATCCAAATGACTGCTTTTCACCAAAAATACAGTAATGAAGCTAAATTTGCTTTAATAGAAAAAAAACAACGCCTTTTAATGCCCCCTGGTGTATGGTATGGAGATGAGCAGAAAATAGATTATATATAGAGGAAATAGACTCTTCCTGCTCTGCTCTTCCAAGTTGATAAAGACAAAGGGTGTACGGCGGCATAGAATCAGTGAGACGACAGTATAGATGTTTGACAGGCATTGTCAAACATCTGACAAAAAAGTTCAATATACAGAAATGGAACAACATGCATTTTTTATTTAAATTCATTCAATATCACTTAAGCATAATAAGAAAAAAACATCAAACTAACATTGTATGAATAATGCAAGCTAATTCCAACATCTTATAACAGCTTTAAACTGAAACACATTAAAACGATATCACATTTGGTACAGACATCTGAAACAGTCGAGTTTAAAAGTGCAGTCTAAGATTTAAATCCATTATACTACTAGCAAATATCTACTTACACTCCGCTAGCTGACTGCATTACTGTATGTGCCTATGCTAAAAGAAAAGCTGGTTATGATCCAGCCAATCAGCATCAGGGCGTTTATGCCTGTGCGAGGACAGGGGAAAGGAGGGCCATGGATGTGTAAAGAGAAAGGCAGTGGGAGCAAGAGGCAGGGTAAATACGAAGGGGGACATTTGTTTTTAAGATCAAATATCAACAATCTTTCTTGAGAATCGCTGACTCCACATTTGACTCAGATCAAAAAGCCTTGGCAGCCGTGTAGACCCCGGGGCCAGTTTCCATCACGGTGAAGACGACAGTAGAATAAATCCAAGGGTCTTCATTTCTCTAAGGAAATATATTACAAATTATTTGTGATGACAAACCGGATCGAGTTGCATCATAAGCCTTTTGCAATGTTTGTCTTACCTTTACATTCCTTTTTGCAACATTTCCTTGCAGGTAAACAGCAGCTACAATATGGACACAAGTTAAAAATAGATAAGGATGACCTAGTATGTATAAACAATGATATCAGCATTATCTAAATAATGTGTTATTTAGTGAGGTAACTTCTATTACCTTTATTATGGCAATAATCACACTTGCTTTTCTTGATGGCGTGAATAAGGATGGCTATAACAATCACACTAATAGCCGAGACCACAGACGGCAGAAGCAGAAATACATCGCCAGTCTGTACATCTCCAAAAGACCGTAAGCCGGTTCCTGAAACATGAAAGGAAAATGAAATAACATTTAGTACTTTCACCCAAGAATATTTTACTTCACAATCAATATGGATTTTATCCATTTATTTGAATGTAACCTCTTATCAATGCAAATGTCCCTATCAAACACTTAAACCACACTGACTTAAACCACTTGGGTTTCTTATTACAAACATGTGATGTACATCAATGATGTCTAAGGCCAGATAAAATAATGCCCAAGATATCTGGAATACTTAAATTAGATTGGCTTGCCATCCATAAAGACAGTTTAAAGAAGCTAATAGAGAACCAACTGTATAACTTAGAGTTAAATACAAACAAATCCCAAACTTAAAAGCACATCAATTAACGATAAAAGGAAGAAAACGGGTTAAAATAAACAGCAATACTTTTACCTTCAATGTTCAGTTTTGTTCCGTCTCCGAATACTATTTCTCCACATGTGGCCACAGCACAGTAGTAAATCCCAGCATCAGAGGAGTTGAAGTTCTTTGAGAGGTGATAAACAGAACTCTTCTGAGTGTCCGATGTCTTCTTACACTCATTTGGTTCATTTCCATCAGTGTAGATGATGTTAGGATAAGACGTATCTGATCTGACTCCAAACCAGTGTACACTGTGCTCCCCTGGACATTTCTTGTTCTCAGAGTCAGAGAGGACTGAGCACTGGAGAGTGGCGGAGTCTCCTGGATGAACTGGATCGGATAGTGTCGGCCACTGAACAACAGTAACGTTTGTCGCCCTCAGAGTGTTTCCTACAGAACACGACAGTGGAAATTGTAAAACATGTTGTGTTTATCATGTAATTTCAGTAATGGAAGGTCAAAATGAAAATGTCAGATTTGAAATTGTCAATTATTATGAAACCAAAAGCATCTGTTTTATCTTCACACTACTAACACAAATACAGAGATAGGTATTACCTTCTAAAGACAAATATGTGCTCGTCCATTCAATTCTTGCTCCACGTAGTGACTGCGCAGTGATACATTGCCTTATCATCTTGGATTGTCTTCAAAATGGTCAGAGAGCTCATGTTAACTAGATGTTTTACATTGAAACGATAGTGAGGAAACCCTTTTTCAAATGCAGGATTTTCAGTGCCTTTCAACAGTGTAGTAATTCATGTAAGAGAATCACCAACACTGTTTGTACCACTTGACTCGTGTATTCAGGGCCACCCCTGGCCAACTTGGGGCCCCAAGCGACATTGTGAGGTCCCCCCACAACATTTTTTAGGCTACTTTGCAAATATAATTCCTGTTTATTATTATTATCAACACAGTTACTTTTTTATACAGTGAGGTAAATGGTAAATGTGCATGTATGTCGTTCAGTATGCGTTTACAGGTGAATACGTCAAATACTAGCCTCAAAAGGATTAAAATATAATTAATGCAAATAAACTACTTCTACTAATAATAATAATCATAATCAATTCAATAATATAAATACTATATTATTTTATCATAATATAGTTGTAATATAGTCAAGACAAAACATGCTTATGACATGCGCAAAAACTGATATTTCTTAAATCTGTATTCAAATGTAGTTCCCTCTGTCAGCAATGTATCAACAACTACACACATTCCTATCAGTATTTCTCTGTGTTGTGGTTGACATGATGATGACTGTGAGGAGTTAAGGGGAGAGGCTGAGCATCACCATGAAATGTGCAAATTGACATAAAATGAATAAAAGGGGAAAAATGCTCCATGTTTTTTAAGCTGTAAACTTTAACTGTTATGTAAGCCAACTAGACAGACAGTCTATCACTCTTCCTCCTGTACATTAGCAGATAAAAGACATAACATACTTAAATGAATGTTAAATAAAAAATGCTGGAAATAACTGCATCTCCATTAGCCTATGCTATGCAGAGACTGCCTTCTTCATGTTATGAATTGCAGCTGATGTTTTAATATGGCAATTTGACTTATACAACATTCGCAAGTTGTACATTTGACTCATACAATAATAACCCACCTTCGAGTGATGCTCTAGTTTCTTCATGTTTTGTTTTTTGCGCCGGACTGAAACTGTCTTTTCATCGACATCTCTTCACCTGCACTAGTGGCCGTATCAAAGCCGTGATTGGTCAGATGTCGATACATTACAACGGTGTCGGGTTACAGACGTGCTCCCCTTGTCACCTCTCACTCTCGCGGAGAACTGAGCGGAGAACTGCGCACAGCAGCTGAGGCCCTCTGGGCGGGGCCCCCTGCAGCCTGCGTGATTGGCCTGTAGGGAGGGGCGGCCCTGCGTGTATTGCTATGCTCCCAATCAGGGTAAACGCATGTGAAGGTTGCAGATTCACCAAGTTGAACTATGGTCACTGGAATCAGTCCATCTGTATTAAAAGACAATAGAGAGTATATCATTATTATAACAATCATAATCTACAAGTGCAATGGAAGTATACAGGAAAGAAGATTGAACAAACAATATTACTTTTATACACATTTATTTCTGTAAATACAGTCGGAAATATAAAGTATGTTTGAGGTTCTGTAACTATATACCAACCTTTAAGAAAAAGGTTGCTATGATTCTCTTACTAATAAACAAATGTAAAAAATATGTATTTATTTCCCCTCATTAACGCTGAAGTAGTACATTATCTGGAAGAGATAGATAGCACTTACATCCTTGATGGAGAAGAAGCAGTGTAATCCATAAAAGGATCATCTTGATGTTATCTCTCTGGGATCTTCGTTGGTTTTGCAGTAAAGGTGAGGATATGAGATGGTGGGGACAACACACTCTCACGCCATAATCATCCAGGAGCGACGTTTGGTCAGGGTCCTGTGGCGTGCAGTTGTGACGCTCCTAGGCTCCTTCAGCTTCATAAAGGGACGCAAATAGCTTTCAACTGATTGCAATGTATTCCCATCTGAGGCGGGATTTGACGCTCATGGAAGCACGGCATTCGTTTGCGTCGGCTGCTTTTAAAGGCAATGTGAGTGTCCTTTCCCATTAGATAACGGAGAATTGTACACCCGGAAGTAAGTATTCCCCTTACTGTCGATTGATTTTACTGTGATATCTGCACTACTCATCGACTAAAAAACACCAGATTATCCTTGTTAATTACACAACATTGATTGGTTTAAATTGTGTGCAATGCTTTTGTATTTTTCCCCTTCGATTCGGAGAAACAAATATGTTTTCGGAGTAAAGGATGGCAGAAGACACTTATATGTATTTATTTCCAAAAATTATTGGAAAAAAATTGGGTAAAAAAAAAAATCCAGAAAAAAAATGTTTTACCCAATTTTATTTTTTATAGGATATGTACATTTCGGTTAACCGGTTAACCGTTTTTTGGGGGGTCGAATATTCGAATATACATTTGCTTTCAAATTCCCATCCCTAGACAAAACACAACTTACTTTTTCCTCATCTCTAAGACCTCCCATACATGAAATGGATTGTTGTATACAAATATTTTACTGCAAAAGTGGTGAAATTGATATATAAAGTTAGACACCCCAAACTAAAAATAAAGGCTGGCCGTCTGGGGGTTGAGGCATAACAACTGATGTAGATTCACAATGGAAGGTCTGATAGGTTTAAAACTTGGCATACCTGAGGTCAGGATATTCCTCTGCATTATGGAAAAGACTGAATGTCAATATCTTAATGTAAATTGGAGATACAGTCATTTGAACACATACCTACAATAGGCGGAAATGTATCTATGTAGAATGATCTCTTTACTTTGTAGTGACCCTGACATGGATTGCCATAGCAACACACACAAGGGCTTGTTGAAAAGGTGTGGTTCTACTGAATCCAGCAATACCAATTGTGTAAATGTAGCTTACATACTCATCGAGTTATGTCACTAAACGCATAAGGTGTCCCAAATGGGGAAAATATGAAATAGTCCTAATTAAATCTATAGTATCACCAATTAGTTTTATTTTGACTTCACTTATCAGGGGTGGAAAATATTAACAAATTATCTTGAGTAGAAGTCCCTAAAAGGCATGACAACTTGGCTGCGCTTATGAGTTAGGACACAAGCGACGGAAAAAAGTTTTAAACCAGTTTTTTATTTCTGAGAAGAGGGGGGGGAAATACCAACAGTCTTAAAAAATCATGGTAATATTTTATAGGCTTGACACGTTACATCAACTGGTTTAGTTTAGCTTTTGTGTCAAAAGTGTCCCACATCCAATGAGAATGATCCGAGGACCTTTACAATTTTAGGGCATTTTCATCAAACACTGATACAAATTAAGATACCTGGTAATTCAGACTGTTGCTTTTTTTCCATACCGGGTGAAAGCAGTTAACACGATGTCCCACTGAAATGTGAAAATGAGATTTCTGATGGCCCTAAAGCTTTTATACAGAGTAAAGGAACAAGGCTGTAGAGGTTATTTATGAGTTTCAGGGCGCATTCACACCAGCCTTTTATAGTCCGGTTGAATCTAACCCTGGTGCGTTTAGCCGCTTGGTGCGGTCCATTTGGGTCGGTGTGAACACAGTCCGAGACCTCTTAAGTGAACTAAACAACCGGACTCTGGTCCGCTAAAATAGGTGGTCTCGGAAATGTTGCTTGCGAACTCTGGAGCGGTTCGTTGCTGGTGTGAATGCAGTCCGCACCAAAACATAGGAAGCGTAGTATTTACGTGTCACAAGAACGCGGGTGTCTGCATTTCTTTAGTGAAATAGTGAAGCAGAATGAAGTGTTGAACAGTGTTGTGTAAAGTAAAAACAACTATCAAACTAAAAACTATACATAAAAGTCAGAGGCACCTGCCGTCGGTGAAACCCCCTCCTTACTGCAGAAAGTCTCTCATTATATGCGTTATAATGTTTTGTATCGCACGTTGTCTGATTATATAATCATATGCACGGGCCGCTAGTGTCTGTTGATCTCCATATTAACAACAGCATGAAAATAACCTGTCGATGCTCCATGGCGGAGGCTCTGGTAGAAATTGCCGGGTTTTGCGTTTTTACCCCCTCAATGTCTGACCAATTGTTGAACAGCATTTCCGTGCACATGACTTGTGTTTAAAGTTTATAGTCCGTTTGAGTTTTGCCTGTGTGAACCAAGCGGCAAATTCTGGGGAAGAGCCGGGACGCCAATACGGAAGTGCCACACACTGCAGTTCATATATTGGCCGATAGGCGATGGCTGCAGAAAGGAGCAATTTCAATAGACCCCCATGTTAAAATGCCCAACTTTACAGCAGAAAAAAACATGTTTCTACCCCTGGCTCCATACATTTTTATTATCGATATAGTTAGATTCCACCTTCATGATTATGGATCTGTGAGTGAATTGTTTTCTAACACGACCCTTTTATTTATATTAGGGCTTAAAGTTTTTGCATAAATTAGGGCGTGGTCACTTTGATGGACACGTACATGCCTCACTGTCAGCTAACAGCAACTTGTCCACTCTGCTAGGCTACAACCATAGAGGCTACAACGTTAGTTAGTCGTACTGGACTTCACCCTTTAGCTTTAGCCGTGTTCGTGGTGATTGTGCCTTTTAGGCAGTGGCGGCTGGTGGAAAATATTTTTGGTGGGGCTTTTGATATAGTGACAGTGGCGGCGCCAGGGTATGGCTGGGGTAGGCTACAGCCATACCAAGAAATGGCTTAGCCCTACCTTAGCCCGACCATGAAAAAGTATGTTAAAGTAAGCATGTTGAGAACACGGATTGTGAAAATCTACCGGTCGTGTCCATAACACACAAACTGATCCTGCTGTAGCAACAAGTGCATGTTACTGACGCAATATGGTTGAGACCATTCGGGCTTATGCTAGAGGGGTGCAAGGAATAGTCTAAGTAGTGGGGGAGTTTTATACACTAAAGGTGTGGACATTCTCTCGCGTTATAATATCAGCGCGGCCTCGGTCGGATCAAAATGCCTCCGAATGCAATTTGAACAGACCTACAGCCAATCAGAGCAACGAAACGTTGTGTCTGCTGCGTCATGCATTATTGATTCGTCACGTTCACAGTGAAAAGTCCCCAAACTCGTGCCGAGTAAATTCCAGCAGACAGACAGCAGAACTTCTATGATTAATTGTATATTTCGGATGGATAGATTTGTTCTTAAACGCCCTCGCATTGAGGTACAAGTCGAACAGGTCCCAGAGTCACACAACCCACCTGAAGAGTGAATAGTGAGTTTTGAATATATTTTGTAATAATGGGTCATTTGAAAAAGTGTTTTGTATGACAATAGAGATACAGGCTACTTGTTGTGTGCTGTGTCTGTCTCTCTCTGTTTACCTGTGTCTCTGTCTCTCTCCCTCTCTCTCTCCGTGTCAATTCTATATGCCAACTTTTCTTGTTTCTGCCGCTGCGTAGCATGTTGTAACAACGTGGAATTAGCAGAATAGGCTATTGTATTGTTTAACTCACACCTGTTGCTCTCGATGTAATTTAGCTGATAAAAGGAGACTAATAAAAGCCTCACGCGTGCGTTTCACTGTCAAGGGGTGCGATATAGCGTGTATGTAATTACATTACAAATACTGCTTGAGCCCCACCACTGTATGGGTTAGCCCTACCATAGATTACCCAACAAAAATACTCTGGCGCCGCCACCTTATAGTGAGTAAAAACAATTTTTTTTTGGGAGAAATGACCCCTTAAATTAGGACTTCTGGTGATGTAATGGCGCGTTTCCAGTGCAGCGCGGAGCTCGCTTTAATGCTGCGTTCAGACCGGACGCGATGCGAATATTCGCTTCGCTCTAAACGCTCCTATCGCATCGCTCAAGTCGCTCGAGTTTCACCGCGGCTGCCAGCTGTGTTTACTCGCATCATTCAAACAAGACGCGCTGGCTCGGGAGCTACAACTACAACAAAATGAACATATTTTACCGTGATTAAATTGTAGTACACGTTTCTAAATTATGCCGACGTAACAACATACTGATACTGGTTAGTAAAAACCATGAATTAATGCTTTGACAAGTCTGCAGACAGACGGCAGGCGAAAAACCTTTTAGAATGCTTGTTTTCTGAATGGAGCTTGGCTAAGCTAACGTTATATATGCTCCGACCGTCCACACTCACAACAACGGCCTATACAGACATAAATAAACCAGCGACTGTATTCTCCATGACACAGACAGTCTGTGGTTTGTACTTGTTTAACTTTTGTCTAGTTTCTGAACAGATCTGCCTGTCCCCGGCTGTTTGAAGAGCAAGCATGGGAAACAAAAGATAGCATTTACCTGTTTGCATCAACAACGGTTGTACTTATTTTCTTAACATGTGAATGACAAGCATTAAGATAACAAAATATAGCTAATTCTCTTGCAGATTGTCTCATTTGATTATGAATGTAACGTTTATATAGGGGAACTACACTGTTAGCAGTAACTTGGTATGCATGTATTTCATGTTAGCTTAGCTTCTTAGCCTGAGCTAGCTCTGTTTACTTAATAATAATAATAATGCATTACATTTTGTATTAGAGCGCTTTTACAGGTGCTCAAAGCGCTTTACAAGTACACATTACACATATTAGACATGTAAGAGTCATTACTGCGGACATTACCCACAGGAGCAAATGCGGGTAAAGTGTCTTGCCCAAGGACACAACGGCCTGACGCAGTGGCGGCGGAGGCGGGATTCGAACTGGAGTTCACCAACGCCCCTTGATCTGATGACCAACGCTCTAACCACTGCGCCAAAACCGCCCCGTTCAGAGGCAGCAGGTCCCGCCTCGGCTCCGCCTCTTTGCCCTTATTTGGAGCAGGCGGGATTAGACTCTGACGTCACAGTCAAGCCATTAGTGGCCGACTCCGCCTACTAAGGGCTTCACGGCAACTCTGCAGAATCCTATGGGTGACGTCACGGACACTACGTCTATTTATATATACAGTCTATGGTGTGAACGCAAACCGAACCTTCTGAAAAATGAAACAATGTAACAAACTGTTGTCTGGTGCGCATGACAGAAGCGGACTATTAGGTGTGAATGCACCCTCAGTTAAAAAGAAAGAAAACTGGAACTGTCGCTAATCCAGGTAGAACGTACTTCTGGGAACACATTGTGAAACCCATATAATGAGGTATGAGGTATAATTCGTTTTTTATGCATCATGACTATATATATATATTTGTTTTGTGCGCTGAAGGTCAAACAAAGTCAAAGTCCAAGCTAAAATTGTATAGATAGTAGGGGTGTAACGGTACACGTACCCGTACCGAAATTATTCGGTACGGGCCCTTTGGTTCGGTACAGGTGTGTACCGAAGTGTACCGAACGAATATAACGTTAAACGTAAAAAATTTAGAACGTGAATAACTTTTTGGAAGTAATCTCAGGTGCTGCGTCGCAGCATTCAGAGTAATTTGCTCACATTGGATTCAACGCGTCATAGAGCGAGCAAGTCATTTCATTGGATGAGAGGCATACTATGAGAGCTGGTCAGAGGGATGCGTTAAAATGTAGTCAGTAATTTGAGGAACTGTCAAAAATTAATGGCGAACGCAGATAAAGTTGAGCTCGAAAATCCTCCAGCATCATTGAAGTCTCCGGTTTGGGAACATTTTGGTTTCACAGTTACGTACAAGGATGACGGACAAAGACAGGTGGACTGAACCAAAGCTGTTTTTCGGCATTGTTCAACTAAAATTGGTTACGCGGCTGGCAATACATCAAACTTGCACACTCTTGAAAAGGCATCACCCGAACGTGAATATCACCGGTACCAAAAGAAAAAAGACTGAAGTGCAAACCCAACTCCCACTAGCATTTAAGCCTCCACCACTCGCAGAAAGATCAGACCGAGCCAAAGCTATTACAAACACCAAATATCCTTATGTTGCCATGTTAGCAAAGCGCTACCTGGCTGTATCTGCTACCTCTGTCCCTAGCGAGAGGGTTTTCTCCACATCAGGAGACATTGTTAGTGCCAGCAGATCTGCCCTTTCGGCAAGCAATGTGGACAGGTTCATCTTTCTTTAAAAAAACATGAAAATACAATGACAAGCAAGTCCTAATGTCAAACTGGCTGCTTAGGTGCTAGTACAGTACAGTTCAAATACAGATTATTTCAGTTCATCGAAATGCTGCACCTTAATGTTTATTTTATTATATTTTGTATTTATTTGAGTGAATATATTATTCACAGTTTAATAATAATAATAATAAAAATATATATATATATGTTTTGTTTTGTGAAAAAAAATTATGCTGTACCGAAAACGTACCAAACCGAACCGTGACCAAAAAACCGAGGTACGTACAACCGAAATGTTTGTGAACCGTTACACCCCTAATAGATAGTGTTTGAAACATTGTCTATTGTAATGTGTTGTTTGGAGTAAGAACTGGTCCCCACATAAAGTAGTAACTGTGTGAGGCCAAAAGCAAAGAGGATCCAAACAAGTGTTATTATTATTCCCTTAGTTTGGACTAAATGTATAATAATAAACACTCATGGCAAACCTACAAATCTGCAGTTTAATTCCTACAGGGCCAGATGTGATTATCTTCATGTTAAAGACTTACTTCTGATTAAAGCAACTTATTTTGCTTCATTTTCTAATGTTGTGTTTCTAACGTTCCCAATATAGCTCTGTATGTACCACTTGTATTTCCAATGCTGACTCAACTTGGATATCAGTATATCTCTGTCTCTCTTTACTCTGCTGCCATCTTCTGGTACAGTTGTATTATGTAGTGTCAAAGGCCTGTCTCTTACACTCTAAAAACGAATTCAGGCGACCTTTCACCTCAACTTAATTAAATGCATGGTTGCAAGATAAAAATGTGAGTTTATTGATTTAGATAAACATTTTAAGTTGCAAACATTACTTTATAAGTTGTGTTGACGTAATAATGTTGGGAAGTACATCAACTTAATATTGTGTGTAATTTGAACTCTGATTTCTGCGTTAATTGACTTAAAACAAAATTCAAGTTGTAGTAAGTAATGCAATTGGCTTGATAACTTAATTGTTCTACACCTTGAGTTAAGGATTTCAAGTCCACTCCCACTTAACATGCCTGGACAAGTTCCCACAGTTAAGACAAATAGAAATATACAAAGGACATTTTAAGGTGAGTGTCATATTTTGTCATTCAAATACAGATAGCCTTGTAGTTGCACTGTATAGGCAAATTGCTGTTTGACCAAAATTAGCAGCCTTTGAACTGTGAATAGTTCTGTGAGAGGATACAAAGTAGTAGAGGCTACTGTGAGAGTAAAAATACTTTTGTTACTATTGTGATATCACTTTTTATTCAAAATGAATCTCGGTGAAGCAGATCAAGGACATGCTTCTTGAGGTAGGATCGTTATTTAGAGTTGTCATTGAAATGCAAGTGGTTGGTAGTCACCCATTCAGAATATATTCATTTGGGTAATTTCTCTTTTTTTCCTTTATCAAAAATATCAAAGAGGATCCAAACAAGTGTTATTATTATTCCCTTACTTTGGACTAAATGTATAATAATAAACACTCATGGCAAACCTACAAATCTGCAGTTTAATTCCTACAGGGTCTTCCAACGCTTCTGCCCATTCACTTTGAATGGGGTGACGTCACTTTTAGCCGAACTGCATCGTGGGAAGCGACGCGGAGCGTTGCTGGCGTCGCTCGCTGCAAAAGTTGAGCAATGTTCAACTTTTGACGCCTCGGCAGAAGCGTCAGCCAATCGAATCATATGCCAGTACAAGCTCTAGCCAATCAAACCGCTGCTTGTGTGTCAGGGGCGGGAGATTCATGTTGGTCGAGTGTCAGACACGCCCGCCGGCAAGCGTCAACGCACGCCGCTGTGTGGACGGGCCGTTCATGTTAAAGACTTACTTCTGAATAAAGCAACTTCTTTTGCTTCATTTTCTATTTTTTGTGTTTCTAACATTCCCAATATATCTCTGTTTGTACCACTTGTATTTCCAATGCTGACTCAACTTGGATATCAGTATATCTGTGTCTCTCTTCACTCTGCTGCCATCTTCTGGTACAGGTGCAAGACTGCTTTGCTCCAACTTTTTGAGCAAGTTGCATACTGTATGGTTTCACTGAGGAGGCCGACCTATTCAGACTTATTTTTCATTTATTTTCATATCCTGTAAGCCCTGTCAGTTCATTTCTGGAGTCTGATAATAACCACAATTAACCCTTATGTTGTGTCCGTGACCCGTTTCAAGTTAAAATTATATAATAACTATGCTCTAGTTTTTTTTATTATCGGGAAGTCTTCATCATATCCTCCACAACAGCTATATAAACACTAAAAAACTGATTTTGACCATTTTAGCCAAGTCTGAAGTGCTTTAAAAAAAAAAGTGTATAATTTGGTGTTCGGGTCTGGAGCATTGTTTTGGGTCACTCGGAGTCAAATTTGGCCCAATCAAGATTCATTTTTGACTAGTGAAATAAACATTGCTGTAATCACAGTATGATCAGACAACAAACTGAAACTAATGAGGCAATTGGCTGTTTCAAAGTCCAAAGTATGGGCTACAGGAAAAAGGGCAAACACATAGGACATAACACACAGAGGATCAAGTATATTGTACAATGTCCATGTTTACACAATTGTATTAATACTCATCAAATGTCTTTGGTAAAGAGTCTTTTCAGTCAGCATTAGTTATTTAGGCCTGTATATTAATCTAATAGGCATCACAGTTGCAATAGGAGCCTGTGCGATTATATAACCAAAAGGCTATGATTTAGTTGAAAATAAAAAGTGTGTGAATGTGACAGCGTATTCACTGTTTGTGCAGTCTGATCAACATGTACCCACATGATGCATAGCCGACTAATCAGTCTGTGTTTGTTATGCTGCGTTTGGTCACCTTACTATGCAGAGAAGAGCTGTAGAACACTAACATTGTTAAAGCGGTAATGTTAAATCACTATGATCCAGTTTTTTGGTCATTTAAATTACCTTTACATTTTAAATTGAAAATACGTTATACATTGTTGTCATGCAACAAGCTCGACTACAATAAGACCAAACTTTGAAAAACAAATGTTGCTACAGTACGCAGCAACACAACACATTTGTACCAGCCCCTGAAACAGTGAAAAGTAAGAAGAATGCGCAACAATTAAAGTTCATATTTATAAAGATAGAGATACAGTTTTTTGGTCATTTAAATACCTTTCCATTTTCCAAAATAAGTTATACATTGTTGTCACACATCGTTATATTTTATACTTTATTTATATCAGGCAAACTTTTCTCCCACATAAACCATGCCTTTTCCAAAGTAATGTATCACACATTAGGAAACAGTGGTGATATTCATTGTTTTACTGTTGAGAAATCTGCCCAAAGTAGTTTGCATAAATGCCATTAGTTTGAAAGAGGATATCTTTGTTGTTATTCATTACATTTTATATTATTTATTATTTTATTGTTATTTTGGAAACAGTGCTTTACAAATGTTCCAGTTTTTGAACTTATGTTACTTTAGTTGTTGATGAATGACTAAATAAATATACCTTTTAAAATGAGGAGTAGTCTGTGCACTTTCCTTTCGATAACAAGCAAGTATACCCATGATTGCATTTTTAATTATAACTTTGCAGTCGCAAATCGCAATATTGTCCACAATAATCCCAATATAACTTTCACGTGCAGCCTTTCTGTTTTTGTAATTATTTTGCACCTCGATTCATGAAAAAAAAAAAATTAGGACACAAGCGACGGAAAAGAAAACATTTTTAAACCAGTTTTTTATTTCTGAGAAGAGGGCGGAAATACCAACACTCAAGCCCATAAAATGTTACCTGGTAATTCAGACTGTTGCTTTTTTTCCTTACCGGGTGAAAGCAGTTAACACGATGTCCCACTGAAATGTGACAATGAGATTTCTGATGGACCTAAAGCTTTTATACAGAGTAAAGGCTGTAGAGGTTATTTATGATTTTCAGTTAAAAAGAAAGAAAACTGGAACTCTGTCGCTCATCCAAGTAGAACGTACTGCTGGGAACACATTGTGAAACACAGATAATGAGGTATGAGGTATAATTCGTTTTTTATGCATCATGACAAATAGTTATATTTTTGTGTTGTGCGCTGAAGGTCAAACAAAGTCAAAGTCCAAGCTAAAATTGTATAGATGGTGTTTGAAACATTGTCAATTGTTGTTTGGAGTAAGAACTGGTCCTCACATAAAGTAGTAACTGTTTGAGGCCAAAAGCAAAGAGGACTAAATGTATAATAATAAACTCTCATGGCAAACCTACAAATATGTAGTTTAATTCCTACAGGGCCAGATGTGATTATCTTCATGTTAAAGACTTACTTCTAATTAAAGCAACTTCTTTTTTAGGAGACAGGGTTGCAACCGGCCTGTATACCTTTACGACCCACAGGAGCGTTTTAAATCAACGGTATTTTCCAGAAAGGGTTATTTGTGAATAAACGACCCTCCGGAGCATGTTGTTTCTTACACGACCACTAGAGGTGCTACACTTTAAAAGGTGGCTATGGGTCGTATTAAGCTGCTGAACAATCGACCTATATGGTAGTTTTTTGTAGGAGGACAGGCTGGTTTCTATAGGTGTTACAGCAGTAACGTAAACATTGTGTTTGATGGCAAGTGATCTGTCGCCATGGCAAAGGCATTAGATGACATCCAATACGCCAAGATCTGCTGAAGGCTGCATCGTTATCAAACATGTTGACACGCCGTTTGGAGCTAAGGCAGAAGGTTTATTTAAATGTTTGCTGATTACAGTTCAAGTTTATTCCAGTAAAGCCTTGAACCCAGTGAAATGAACATAGCTGTAATCACAGTATGATCAGACAACAAACTAATGATACAATTGGCTGTTTCACAGTCCAAAGTATGGGCTACAGGAAAAAGGGCAAACATATAGGACATATACACTGAGGATCAAGTATACTGTACAATCTCCATTTTTACACAATTGTATTAATACTCATCAAATGTCTTTGGTAAAGACTCTAGCCTTTTCAGTCAGCATTACAGTTATTTAGGGCTGCATATTAATCTAATAGGCATCACAGTTGCAATAGGAGCCTGTGCGATTATATAACCAAAAGGCTATGATTTAGTAGAAAATAAAAAGTGTGTGTGTGAATGTGACAGCGTATTCACTGTTTGTGCAATCTGATCAACATGTACCCACATGATGCATAGCCAACTAATCAGTCTGTGTTTGCCATGCTGCGTTTGGTCACCTTACTGTGCAGAGAAGAGCTGTAGAACACTAACATTGTTAAAGCGGTAATGTTAAATCACTATGATCCAGTTTTTTGGTCATTTAAATTACCTTTACATTTTAAATTGAAAATACGTTATACATTGTTGTCATGCATCGTTATATTTGATACTTTATTTATAATCAGACACACTTTTCTCCCACATAAACCATGCTTTTTCCAAAGTAATGTATCACACATTAGGAAACAGTGGTGATATTCATTGTTCTACTGTTGAGAAATCTGCTTTACACATTTTCTAGTTTTTTAACTTATATCACTTTAGTTTTTTATGAATCACTTGAGAAATATACCTTTTAAATTGATCAGTAGTCTGTGCTTTTTCCTTTCGATAACTAAGCAAGTATACCCATGAAAGCATTTTTATTATAATACTGCAGTCCCAAATCGCAATGTTGTCCACAATAATCCCAATATAACTGTTACGTGCAGCCTTTCTGTTTTTGTAATTATTTTACACCTTGATGCATGAAAAAAAGACTATCGCAAGCTTTTAAATGTATTTTATTATATTGCGAATAAGGTACAGTGAGTAGTTAGTGGCGAAATTAGTACACAATAGAGTCTCCGCCGTAGTGCACTGGGAAGCCTTCTTCACATCTGAATGCAATTTTCCTGTTGAAGCTTTGACCTCGGTACTGACAGTGGGGTCTACGGGCCTCTTGGTTCTTCGGTGTGCAGACGACAATGTCGAAGCGTTGGAGGCTTAGGGTATAAGAACCAAATGGCTCTCCTGCTAGCCGACATACATTATTGACTTGGTCGGTGTTTGCTAGTATGAAGGTATGTTTCCTTTTACACCTGTTACTGTCAATTTCGTCGATCCCTTTATCCTCTATCGCCTGGTCACAACTGTTTACTTCCATGCTCCCGATGATGTGCCGATTTTTAAACTTTATGAAATGCTCATTCTGAGAGCTCACTGTAGCAGCAAGCAAAAGCAAACAAGAAAATGAGATCCTCATGATTCCCTGGTGAAGAAAAAGAGGGAAAAACTTTTGTTAGAGAATGAATGGCAGCATACTGTAAATGTGTACTTTTATTATAATTAATATTTCCCATAAGCAATTACATGTTATGAGACGTGGTATTGTAGCATCACCACTGTTATCAATTTATACTTGTTTCAAGTACTCAACAGTTGACATCAATGGACTCATTTAATTATATTAAAATGCATTTTATGGTTGTTTTTGTTTTTATATTGTCCTACAGTATTTTGCAGAATCCAAATATTTGTTGGACATATTGTTTGTTGAGATTAAAGGTGTCTTAAGAAATCCAAATAAATATTTAATGCGTGTTGCTAAAAATACTTTTTTTGCATTTAACTTTTACGTGTTACAGACCTGCAGAGAAATCGGGTAAGATAACATAACAAAAATCACTGTTAAACTCTTACCGACTGCTGCATTATAAAAGGGAGAGTAATAAGAAAATACAAACCTTTTAAGTTTAATGTGGAATGGTAACTGTTTTCCTCCCTTCCTTTTGTCTAGTCCTTGCAGCTGAAAAAGGTAGAAATAAATGAAAACAAGTTTTTGGTCATCAAGTTTGTCTTAAACATATTGTATACTAATGTTTCATAAAAGGCATATTTACCTGAATCACAAACACAGTGAAGTCTCTGCAAACTGCTGAATCATTTATAGGAGTTGTTTTAGACTTTGATTTCTTGGCCCAACTTCGCATTGGGGAGAAAACTCCCAAATCATCACGTTGGCCAAAAGTAAACAAAGTATTTACTGTTTGACAACATTATGCAATATAGCGTTAGTCAACACACGTTCTCTGAAGTTTGACTAAGTCTTTCAAAACTGCACACATGCTTCTGAAATATGAATCATTTTTGACATTTCAAGTCTTTTAAGCAAACGATTCACACAGTATTGCCTCGAACAATGTCATCAATAACAATGACACAATATGAAAAGTGAAGTATTGTGTTTTTCCATTAAGTATGTTTCGCTTTACAAACAAAATAGAGAATATTGTTTACACAGTTAAAAGTGCTTTTACATTCAAATTAAAACACATCTGACAGGTTTATAGGACAGATGTCTTTCTTCCCTTTGAGGTCAATGCTTAAGAAGAGCATTCATATGCATCATGCTGGACCTGCAAGTTAGAGATGCTGATAGTCATCATGTTATTGTGAGTCATGTGGTACATGACTCACAATAACATGATGAGAACTAAATAATATTTTTGCACGACTCACCTCCAACATCATGTGGAGCTGCATGTGGTTTTGCTTGTTTCCCAGACCACTCACACATCACTTCTCAACAGTGATGCGTACATGAAGAATTGACACAATATTAAATTCAAAAAAATATTATGATGCTTAAAAATATGGGACATAACTACTTTTGTATGAATTAAGATATTTGCTATATTTGATATAAACTTAACACAAAAAGTAAGGATATATGTGTTTGGTAGATTACAGTATTTCTTTGCAGTAACAATGCTTCTTGGCAATACATGTTTACCGTTGTAAAACCTGTTTATTTACCTTTCAAATGGTGCCACACTTGTGAGGAACATGCATCTGTGGGATGAGCAGCAGAGCTGAGTATGTGGGTTGCGCCCAGGAAAAATGTGACAAATCTCTGCTGCCAATGCCATAATAAAAAACATTGCCCTTTCAGTTGATTAAAGCATCACAACACTTGTGCTACCTTCTGCTAGAAAGGATATACAATAGTCTCATGTCTCTTGTAGGGCTGTCCAGAATACCATTTTTCGGGCTCCGGATATTCGGTAGTAATCAGCAGCGAATTTTTTTTTTTTCCAAAGAATTTCATAACACGCTCCGAGACACCTGACAACACGCTGTTAAGCAGAAGCGCAGAAAGATATTACGATTTATATTTATTTATTGTCTCAGTACTCGCATACATTAAAACTAAATGTGTCCTCTGCATTTAACCCAGCCTCAGTGCAGCGCCCGGGGACCAAATCTGGTTCCAAATTCTGTCTATAACGTTTTACAACCTGAAGATACAAAACACATATTTCTGTTATAACAACAATACTTTTAATAACATAGCCGTAACAGTCGGCCTAACAGGGTAACACTTGTAACCGATACAGTAAACAGTATTTAAATAAATGAAGAACGAAAAATAAATGAACGAACTGTATGCCAATAATTGCCTTAGCCCCAGATGTTCCCACATTGCTCCTATTATTTTCACTATTCGGATAAAATTGAAAAACTAATATAAAAAAACAATTCGGTTGCTTGCTTGCAACTATTTTCCAAGCAAAGTAAGTGCACGATTTTATCATGTGTAACGTTACTGTTTAAACGGCGGATAAAGCAGCTTCATCATGGCAACTTGACAACAGCTAAACTAAGCTAGGCTAGTACTTACAGCATCCGGTGAGTTGTTGTGCCACCGTGGTAGGCCAGTTTCTTGTCGCATATTTGGCACACTGCCTTCTTCTTACCGTCGTCCAATTTAAAATGGTCCCACACAGCTGAAGTCTTCGGCATTTTGTGTTTAGGTGTGTGAAACGAGGTGAAGCGTGCCGTTTGCGTTCGTGACTGAGTGAACGCCATGTCAGGAGCACAGGCTGAGATTGTATATATTTCCGCATTTTAACAGTGCAATTCAAAAGTATAAATATAGTATAAGAATATGGCAATTCGCCTTTATTGATAGCATACATTTAGGGGGAAAATAAAAAAAATAAAACGAATATCCGAATAATGAAATTAAAACCCGAATAGTTGGCCAACGAACGGATATTCAAATAGTCGAATATTCGGGTACAGCCCTAGTCTCTTGACACAGCTACCATCATTTGGTAGCACCTAGTTGGTTTAGTAGATTGACAAATAAATGAGGAAGTCCCAAGTGGAAACTATAACCAAATATCTGTTCTAAGATCGTCTTAAACAACCCTACGCAGCCATATCTGGAATCTATTCTTATTCTATTATAAAAAAAGATATATCTTCATCTGTAACTGTGCAGAAGTACTGTGTTTTAACTTGTTAGAAGTAAAGGCCTCTGGTCATGCAACAAAACCCAAATAGGTTTTTCAAACTTTTTGAAGAAATACCGTTTTTTTTTTTTAAAGCTTAACATGTTAGGTCAATGTATCGGTTCACCTTTTACTTGACATTAAAACACAAAGGTTATTTAAAACACAAGCTAAAGTTAAACATACATCAAACAAATGTTGTTCAGTTAACCTGTTACAACTAAAAGGACCAAAAAGCATGTTCTACCTTCAGGGCGTCAACAACAGGCGCCTCCGTTGTACTTCCATCATACCAAAGGCCGCTTTATTTCGCAGGGGCTTCAGCAGAGTGCTGTTGGCTCTCGGCTCTGCACCTTCCCATGCAGTCGCTCCTGATGGAAGGTCAAGATGGCTGTTCAATGCAAGGATAGCCACCGTCCCACATGAAAAGAGAAGGTAAAAAAAAGAGAGTACAGAGCCATACTATTCCAATACAAATACAATTGTTATGTTTATTAAAAGTATTCTTTCTATCCATCAAAAGTTCCTTATTCTTTGATTTACAATTTGTACAACTTATATTTGAATAGAAAACAATAAATGAACCCAAACCTTACAACAAAGTAAATGACTGCAAATTAAACTTGTTATTTATTTAACTTGTCTAACTACAGATATCATGCATTTTGTACGAAATACATTTCATGTTTTTTGTATGTTTGTTGTAGCTTAAATAAGCACTTTTCACAAGCCCATTCAAAGCTGATCTTTTGTCCAAAAAAATATTCCAATAAAATCAGATTTCTGGCACCCTTTACATTCATGCTGCTCTTTGTTATTTAGGGAAGACAAAAATAATACAACTAGTGAGTTGGCTGGTCTTCATAAGCTTTACTCCAGGTTTAACTGCCAACTGAATAGTGAAACTTATATACCCGAAGATGCGTTTGTACCTTTCAATCAGAATCAGACAAATGAAAATACACAATACAAGTACTAATGCTGTTTATTAAATAACAAATAGCTAAGTGAGTGGGTAAAATGATACAAAACCCTACACAATTGGGCACAGATGAATGGGAAGAGCTTACTGTTGAGATAGTCCTGGGTCCAAATGGCATCTTGACAAATATATGACACCGGTCACCCACACACCTCTCAAAAGACAGGGCTTTGGCCAGCTGCTGGAAGAATTGCTCCTTCTCCTTCAGTTCTGGGGCAGCGGGAAGTTGAACCACTTAACCGAACGCCTTTGCAGACCGGTCTGCAGACTGTGTCTCTGGGATCTTGAACAGCCCGGGACACCACACTGTATGATAATAAACTGTGTTCTAGCCAGTACAGTGTATCAGCATTATGTAGTGTTCAAAGGCCTGTCTCCTACCAGCGTGCAGGAGGTAGTGTTTATCATGTAAATGTGCAGCATAGGAACAATACTGTTGAGGTAAATGCTTGTGGGTTTTTAGCACATACACTCAAACCAGATAACTTTGCACAAAACAATTTTCTATTTTTATGACAAACATGTCTGATATTCTAAATAAATATCCTTTTGGAAGGATCATGTCATGATAATTAATTGTTCATGCCAAAATGGGAGAATTTATTTTCAGTTTGTATACTATATTTAACTGAATATCCTTGCATGTTGGACTGATAAGACATGTAAAGTCATCCCCTTTGGCTTTTGAAAGACTGGGACAGACATTTTTCACTCATTTAATAAAGTAGTGATCTTTTAGATATACTTACGTTCACATAAAAAAGAAACAATGCAAATATCATGAATATATGACATTACACATTTTCATAGCTATTCGGTCACATCAAACATTATCAGTACACATTGTTTGTATCAATATCCATAAGAAAAATAAAGCACTACAGCAGACTGCCAAAACAGTAAGGAATACATAATCTCAAACATGCAGCGGCAGGCCTAAATACTTTAGCATAACCACACACACAGCAAGTGAACTCTGAACTCCTGTAGCATCAACAACAACAACGCAGCAAAGAGTTTTATCAACTAAAACAACAAAGATAAATACTGTCCCATCAGGGGGAAAAGGGCAGTATATGTGTATATAAAAACTCACGTTATCCGCCGTTGAAGAGCATTCTGCTTTCTGTCATGAAGTATCCACATCATAGCCTGTCTCACTGTTGTGTGATTTTTATTGTTGACGTAACTCCATTGCAAAAGTTTAAAATAATATGTTAGCAAAAATGTAAAACAGGCTAAGTCTCCCGGTTGTGTCATGTCATTTAGATAAGTTGCACTTTTTGTCTTCACAATTCAATTCAAAGTGTCTTTCATTAAGGCCTGTACGTTCACTGCTGTGCAGTAACACGCGGCTGCATCTGATTGTTTGGTCCTCCGGAAGTTTAACTTCACCTGGCGGGCTTCTGTTTGGGTGCAATACCACGTTTGACCACGCAGACTGACAGTTGTGGCCCTTACAACCCAGGGGGGCGCTGTTTCAATCATTTTAAGAAACATAACTTTAATTGAAGGGACAAAGAAATTATTGGATTATCAACTACTACTATATTACTGCTTTAAGAAATAACTATCACAGCAACACGTAAATGAATTTACTCTCACACCATGCAATTATTAAAAACACATAATTAAAGTTAGTGAAATAAGTGGTTTGTTATTGAAAGCACCATAATGTAATAAAACAGGGTAGTCAAAGAGTCAAACGTGTTGCTTCGTTTTTTTTTATGGTAGGCTACTGAGTTAGTGATAGTACAATATGGATCAAATCTGAGAAAATGATCAGCATTACAGGTCGGACATATTTTACCCAAATATTTAATATGGTCCTTGATCAAACCTGCTGTGATAAATTAAATGATGTGTGAGATTTGCAGTAAAACATGATTTTCAGACTCAGACATGGAAGATTAGTATAGTTTCAATGGTAGTTTAATTTGAACATTCAACATAATTATCAATTATCATCACTCACATATTCATGTTTTTTATAACCTAAGATCTGGTAAATGGAAATGACTGACTTTACCATTATTTTCATTGTCAATAACTCGTAACTAAAATGTTTGATTCTGTTCACAACAAAAAACTAAACTTTTAGGATCAGCACACAAGGGGACGAAGGACAAAATAAACTGAGAAATAAATTGATGTGAAAACAAGAATTGGAGCAAAGAATGAGAACAAGGGGAAGAGGAAGAGATGGTAAAAGCTAATGGCTGGAGACGTCTTGAACTAAAAGGCACAGGGAAATAAAGATGGGAGAAATTGGGGAGGCAAAGGGAAATCTAAGAAATAAAGAAGTGAGAAAATGATCAGGTAGAAGGAACAGTAGTCATGGAAACTTGACAGACATTGATATTACTGACATGTCTCAAACCTACAATATTAGAGCTGTGAATAAACTGTAAAAGAGTGACAACACTTTGCAACTGTTGTAAACAAAGCAGCAATGTATAAAGTAAACAATACAGTAGTAGTTACATTATAGCATTTGCTATACTTTTAATCATGTTAGTCATTATAGGCAGTTAAGAATCGTACTGATGTGGAGGATTTTTTCAGCTGCGTAGTGACAGTGTGAAGGTTTGCTGATACAGACTGGAGCACACTGTTTTTTGGTCAATAATAGCATGCTGCTTTTTTCACCTCCATCTGACAAAATCAAATGATACACTTAAACATATTTGAAGAACATGCTCTATGGAAACAAGTGTTTTTCTGTATAAACCTTAAAGCACACCAAACAATCAGAATTACATTGTTATCATATAACATACTGAATGCATCACACATTAACTCTGTAAGAGGAAAGAAAATGTTCCTGGTAATGCCGCAACTTCACATTAAACATGAGGCTATACCAAAAAGACTGTGGCAGGGTTAAGGCTTCTCCTGCTTTGGACCCAATTACATTTCATAGGGCATTCAAAGACAACCCGATCAGAGAGATGCATATGTATTTAATATAACCATTGTTTATTTTGAAATGTAAGAAAGGCCACTATGGAATTTGTATTGTTTTATCATGGAGACGCGTACCTTTATCCATCCAAAGCTATTGAACATTCCGAAGCAGTTAATGACAAAATTGCAGGAACATTTTTTAAGTTCAAAATAAGTACTCCCAAGGCTCTAAAACTTCGAAAAATCAACAATATCTGTCAATTATCTTTGACATACTCATCTGTTAAGGCAAATGTATTTGACTTTGGCATAATGACTTGATTAAAGTTAGAACGCATGCAAGGCAGTTATTCAAAGGGTAACATAAACCAGCTGAAAATCTAAATCTTTCCTGTTTTTGCTCCATTGGTTTGATATCTCACCTTACTGTAGTGATGTAGAAATGTATCTCAGGGTGTGGCAGTGCACCGTGACGTCACAGAGCAAACTTATGACCACAAAAAACTACCCTCATCAGTGATTCACACTAGAAACGTTCATCCACAGGAGACAGGGAAACAATTATTTTCAGCACAGCATCAAATTACTCTTTAATAGGTGTTTCGGTTAAAAAAGCATTCCATTTCTGACTATGCTATGAGCCCTCATAACTGCTCATACATTTCCTTGGTATCTGCAGCTATATATAGATTCTGCATGATGGTGAATTTACTGTAGGGTTTTCCTGATGTTGATTTGAATGGGAATTTCTCACTTATAAAGTTGAACTTTTTATAAAGGAGAAAAATATCTTTCAGATTTTCATGTCAAACCTCACGTGGCTCCAAGTCTGGTGTGCAACAGCAAACTGAAGAATAACACAACATTAGATCAATGTGTTAGATCATCTCTGCAGAAAGAGTCTCTTATGGTTTTTCAATGAATTCGCATGTGAGGATGATGTCCATTATATAGTGAAGCAGTTAGCTAGGCACATACGTTTTTCCCCTTTCTCTCCAAAAGGGAGAGAAACAGACAGATTTCCTCACACACATCTCCTTGGTGTGACATCAAGGGAGCTCTTCACTCTCGGCCCTCCTCTCTCAGTGTCCAGAGCTATCAGCACTCACATTAACATCATGCAAATACACTTTGAAAATATAGAATTAATCGGGTTAGGGTATATATTTATATAGATTTATACATACATACAAATTCATATACTTTTAAGGAATGTTAATCTATTTTGTTGTGTATTTTTTCTCCTTACAAGGTACAAAATAACTTTCCATACTATGTAAAACATTATATAATCAACGTATTAAAAGAAACACACAACTTATCAGTCCTTTCATCATCTTTTAGAAAAAAAAATCCATAATAAAAATAAGTTCTATGTTTTTTCTCACTTATATCTTACAATATATTTTCTCTCTGTCAAAAAACACGCACACATGTCCCATTTTTGTTTTCGTCTGTGGTTTCTCTTGGTGGCGGTCAAACTGAATGTGTAAAAAAAAATATCACATATTGGTGGAGTTCATCAACGTGAAAAAATCTCAGAGCAACAGTCACGTTGACTTGTAGAATTCACAAAATGGCAGCGGTGGGTGTTACCAATCAAACGAACAAATGGTGGTGTTACAACGGGCACTTGGAGCAGCCGCACTCCAGAGCAGTTTCCATCTCCTCGGAGTACGAGGTGCCGTCTGTGCATCGGAAAACCGCCTTCCTTCTTCTGCTCTTGGTGACACCACAGCAAACACCCGAGGGCGCTGCTGCCTGGCAGGATCGGGGGCAATCCATGCGGGGAATCTTAGTGGTGGACGTGCATGTTTTTAAGGGGTGGTAGCGTTTCAGCAGCTCCCTCACCATCTCTCCTTGACATGTAAGCTCTAGAGGTTAACAAATACATAAAACACACAAATTAAACATGATGTACTTATTTTGTCATCATTTCCTCCATCTCTTCTTCTAACCTTCTCCATTTTACCTGTGTCACAGCTTGGCCCGGTGTACCCCGGCTGACAGTGGCAGATGGGTTGTCCTCCTTCGGACACGTGACACTCCCCGTGTCCGCAGCGCTGCCCTCTGCAGGCTGGAGGCTCCTGCCGTCGATCACAGTACTGACCCTGGTAGCCTTCACTGCACTGGCAGCTGTAGGACTGACCCTTTGGCACACACAGACCCTGAACACATCTGGAGTGAGAGGAAGGGAATGGAAGGAAAGGGAAGGCAGGTTAGAGGGGGGGAATCAGACTTGCAGAAATTAGTGCATACAGTAAATCCATATGATTTTTCTGACCCATACAACAATGCATATTTCCTGCGTCCTGGGCTCACCTGCTGTTCTGACAGGCGCTTGGTGCCGTCGTCTGATCACACAGGGCCCCGCTGCGTCCTGGAGGACAATCACATGTTACCCCCGTCTCTCCTCCCTCCCTGCATGCACCCTGGGCGCATACACTGCAGGAATGGCACCCTGCGAGAAAGCCCTCACTCTGTTAACAGAAGAAGAAAGGGAGAAAATACTGTCAGGGGGGAAGTGAGTGGACGGGCCTTTTATTGATAACAGAAGAAAGCTGAGGGGCAGTTAGCTGAAAAACATGTTGATGTTGTGTGAATACCACAGACTACCTGTCATCCATTATTAATATTGTTTCACAATGGAAAGACATTTATCCAGAACAGAAAAGGCTAATATTGTAAACTTCCCAAAGAAAGTAATATAACAGATTTTGTATTTTAATTTCGTCATTTGACATTTCTGCTACACATCTGCTTTCTCTTTCAGTAATGCATTTCTCACTGTGGCACTAAAGACTGCTCTAAAGATTCTACTTTCACATGATGCCGGTTTTTGTTGCAAAATACGATTTTTCCACTTGTTTATACCTTGGGCTCGACCCCTTGTGGTCGTGCTCCTCCTGAACCTCGGTAACTCAGGTCTTGAGGCTCCCCATTGATTCGGACATTGTGGATGCAACCATTAAAAGTCTGAGGGGAACGTTCAGGGCCGGGTCGTAAACCTGAGGCCACCACCTGAGAGGGTACGCCTGGAAAGCAGAGGAGAACAAGACTTTAGGTTATAGAAAAGGAAGATTATGATTGAAGAAAAAATAATGGCAAGGAAAAAGTGGAAATAAAGACAAATTATTCAAATTAAAAGCATACTTGATTAGTGAACTCATACTCTGGTTTCATTATTTGTTGATTCTTTCATTACATCGCAATGTTGCAGCAAGAATAGTCAAACATAGCTCTCACTGCATTGTACAATGCACCATTATGTTTCTTTTAAGTACTTGAGAGAAAAGGCTGAGTGTTCTAAGGGGCTTGTCTTGATCTCTTTTTTGAGGGAAAACTTGAACAAAAACCGTTCTACATCTCCTCACCACATCCCTTGGTGGGATTTAGTGTGTTTCTGTCTGTGTGTGTGTGTGTGTGTGTGTGTGTGTGTGTGTGTGTGTATGTGTGTGTGTGTGTGTGTGTGTGTGTGTGTGTGTGTGTGCGTGTGTGTGTGGTGTGTGTGTGTGTGTGTGTGTGTGTGTGTGTGTGTGTGTGTGTGTCTGTGTGTGTGTGTGTGTGTGTGTGTTGTGTGTGTGTGTGTGTGTGTGTGTGTCTGTGTGTGTGTGTGTGTGTGTGTGTGTGTGTGTGTGTGTGTGTTGTGTGTGTGTGTGTGTGTGTGTTGTGTGTGTGTTGTGTGTGTGTGTCTGTGTGTGTGTGTGTGTTGTGTGTGTGTGTGTTGTGTGTGTTGTGTGTGTGTGTGTGTCTGTGTGTGTGTGTGTGTGTGTGTTTCTGTATGTATGAGTGAATTTGCTTGTTGTGGGTGAATGTATATGTATGAACCATGGCAAACATCTGATCACAACCACACAAAAGCAGTAAAGGGCAGTCAAAAGTAAAATATATATGTTCAAAACATTTGTCTACATGTGTGTAAGTGTTACAGTACGTACCTCCTATGTAAAGTTGGGTGTTGTGGTCAACGGAGGGCTGGCGTGCTAGCTTGCCGAGGCTCTTTGGAGCACCGTTATCCACCACCAGGCTCAGTGAGCGGTTCTGAATCAGCAGCTCAACGGTGTGGAAAAGCCCGTCATTCACCGACTCCACGCTAAAAAAAAACACAAACACAAAAACACACAACAAAAAGATTTTCAGTATGTTTCCTATTACAATAAATTACTGTTGAATTCACCAGACAGGAGAGTTATGGAGGAAAAAACACGATAGCGCAAAATATACCAGACATAAAACAGACCCCAAACGTTTTCAAGTCAAACTATTTTTTCTTTGTTTTGTTGTGTTTGCAAATCAACCAAAGTAAAGGAAAATAAATTAGGGAAATGTTATTCCCAGACATAAAACAGACTGATTACATCCTCAATGCAGTGTTGTTTTGGGGGAGATTATAATGTGCCCTTGATGTAGGCCTTGGTTTCCTAACATGGGGGTTGTGGCCCAGAATGGGTCCCCGCATAGTCTTGCTTATTCACATGAGCTGGAGCCTCGGGGCGTGACTACATTTATACAATTGAATGGCCAGACCTAACCAGTTAAGACCGTTGTGTTAAAGAAAGGGGCTCTCTTACTAGAGCGCTGATATTTGTTGGTGATATACATATTTCCACTGAAGAGGAGAATGCTATGAAACAGGCTCATTACCTTTTGCACCATGTATGACCCTGGGAAAAAAGTGTGTGTGTGTGTTTTTGTGTGTGTATATGTGCGCCTGAGATTCCCCACTAAGTGGTTTTCTGCTGGAGGGGAGACAGACAGCTATAGAGACAGTGGTTTGGCACAGCTGACAGAGGGAGAGAGAGAGCGAGAGACAGAGAGGGGAAGAGAGGTAGATGGTGGTAAAGCTGACTGTGCCTCCGTTCACCAAGTTATTCCTTCCCTGAACCCCGGAGAAAACAAGCAGAAAATCAAAAACACAAAAGAACAAGTGAAGACCCTCTTTCCGCTGGTGGTCTGCTGCAGACTCCCACAGTCAAGCATCAAGACAAAGCTTCCCTTTGTCTGCAGACATGCATTGGCTAACTATCGAAGGAGCCTCAAGTGAGCAGTGATTGACAGTTGTTTATAAAGCGTTAAGATTACAGTGATGTTACATTAACAATAAATGGAGCAAGGTTGTGAGGTCTGGAGGTAAGCCACATAGAAAACAATCTCCATACAAAAGCAAGAAAAAAGAAAACTTGTTTTTGAGCATATGCAGTAGCATATGAAGTACGGTTAAAATGTGTATGTACCATAACCGTCTCAGAAAATATCATGTGCTAACGGTTGACACTATAATTATTATTATTCTACCTTTTTCATTTTATTATTATCATTATTTATTATGTATTACTTTTTGATACTAATTAAATTTGAGTTAGAATTACACTCAAGGATCATAAGTCTAATCACATCCAAAAAAGAATAATAAACCGGATTCTGAAAAATATTATAATTTGTTGTATAGACAATCTCAAGCATGTTATTTGAGATGTAAGTAGCACTAAAGCTAAGGTAAAATCTGAATATAAATATCTGTAAGCTCTGATGATATACAAATAAACACATCAAGATAACCGGCAATGTTCATTCCTTGGTATTCCGCTGCATCGTTTATCAGAAGAAGAGGAAGGAGATAATTGTAAGATGGAAACTAAGATTATGACGGTAAGAAGTTGAAGTACATAGACGATTGTGAAGTAGCAGAATAAGTTCAAATTAAATTAATAGGGAATAGGGGAAGAATAAATGAAATAAAATGCATAAAATCCTTTCTGAAATATGTTTCTTTCACCAGCTGACTAGTCATAGAGTCATAGTCATAAAGTGTTCATTTTTGAATGTTGATTTACTTAAAATGCTGTCTTTTGCACGAAAATATGCACATCTTCAATTTGGTATAATGTTGCCATGATAGATGATGTTGTCAACACTGGCAAAAGAAAACTAAGCCTGCTTTATGTAGTTTAGTAGAATTTAGCTGGCGGTTTATTAAAAAAAGAGCTCTTACTTCACTGTCGACCTAACACAGACACATACATGGTTTCCATTAGGAGCCATGTAATTTAATAATGGTCTCAAACAGGCCTGCTGCAACCAAACAATGAGATGGTCTGCTATTCCGAAAGATTAGCTCTTTATCTCACTACCCTCTTCTCTATCCAATATTCAATTTGTATTCCCTCTCTCTCTAAACATGTCTTATCGTTCTCTTCTTTCCTTCCTTCCTTGACATACTCCTTTTCCTCCCTAATTCCTCGCGCTAGACTCTCTACTTCTCTTTTCGCTCATCTGTTCCCTGCTTTAAGACAGTAAGTCATTTAGACTCCTTTTAATTATCTCCTTTTTTTATAAGCACTTCATTAGTTTTTAAATGTGTTCATTTGGCTGCAAAATTAAATCAAACAAGCAGCTCATGCAATTTTATTTTAAATCAGGTTTGAACGATAGACAAACAGACACACACACACACACACACACACACACACACACACACACACACACACACATTAACGTCGCACACACTCGTGGATATTAACGTGCTGTGACACAGAAGCTCCACTGGGTGGCAGTAGATGACTAATGGTCACTGCTTCCATGTCCGAACAGATGCCGGACCTGCAGGGTTGTGTGTGTGTGTGGGTCAGATTTTTTTTAACAATATCAGGTATCTGTGTTGGAAAAAAGTGGAAGCTATCCAGAATCTCACTGAGACATGTTTGAGTGTTACACACATAACAAATATACAAATATGTATCTCAATTAGCTTCTATTTGGGTGAAAGCTGTGTGAGAGATATTTCTATATATATATTATATAGAAATATATATTTTTTTCTTCTGTGTGACTGCATACGTCAGTGTTAGTTTCAGGTTCTTTGAAGTCTGCTGTGATGGCTCTGCATTTAGGGAAAAAGCAGCCCATTATGGAATTTTATAAAAACAAACACACAGCCGTAGCAGATTTCAACTGCCCCGCTCTCTTTTATCATGATGTTATTGCCAAAACCCCACAAGGGACGTCAATTTCCTGTCAGTACAAAATCAAAAACACCCTGAATGAGCAAATATACAGAAAAATACACTTCACCAAAAATAATTACTTCCTATAAACCAAAAAACTGGCTTGTTTTTAATGCAACTGATTCAAATACAAACCCAGAAGTAACTAGAGAATGCAATTCCTGAAGAAATTGTTAGTGGGAATGCTTTATGCTGAAAAGCTGATGCTAAACTGCTATGCTGAAATGTAATGTGTAAGAAGAAAGTGAAGAATTTAGATTGAAATGATACATGAACACTGGGGGCTTGAATGTGTGATGAGAGAAGAAAATAAAGTAAAAAGGCTTGGAAAGCAGCAGAATATTTGAACTGCAAACTTTTGATCTAACTTGATGGCGAATGATCTGTCGCCATGCCAACGGCATTTGATGACATCCCATAATCCACTTAGATGCGTTGATGGCTGCATCGTTACCAAACCTGTGAGGTTTTGGGGCGTTTGGAGCAGTTTCACTGAAGTTATGAGAAAACTGTGTTTCATGGCGAGCATTGTGTTGCCATGGCAACGGCATTTGAAGAAATCTCAAAACCGTCCCGTAGATGTCTTCACGGCTGGACTGTTAGCACACATGTGAAGTTTGAGCAGTTTTTGAACATTTTCATAGGAGTTATAGCGACATCATGTTTTATGGCGAGTTTCCATGGAAACGGCATATGGTGAGATCTCAGATTTGGCGTAGAGCTGTTGAGGCATGGACCGGTGATATACAAGTGAAGATTGGGGACGATTGGACCGTGTCGATTGGACTTACAGCCACATCATGTTTCTGTCGCCATGGCAACGACATTTGATGACACCCCATAATACGCTTAGATGCGTTGATGGCTGCATCGTTACCAAACCTGTGAAATTCTGGGCTGTTTGGAGTATTTTCACTGAAGTTATGAGAAAACTGTGTTTTAAGGCGAGCATTGTGTTGCCATGGCAACGGCATTTGAAGAAATCTCAAAACTGTCCCGTAGGCGTCTATCGTTTTTTGAGCTAACGAGGCCGAGGCGCCAGAGATCAAAGGTTTCCATTGTTCTGAATGAGAGATAAATCTCTTACATGTGAACGTTTTGTGGAAGAACCGTAACAGATATCTGTGAAATTTCAAAACGTGAAGCATGTCAAGGAAGTTGAGTATCTGAAGTGTACTTTCGGGTTACTAATGTGGCCTTTTTGGCAGTTTAACTAAAGGTGTGCGGCTGCTGCCGTGAGGAAATATCAGCCTGAAATTACAATGGGCTTTAATGGAGGCATGTTGAAAGTTTTTGTCACTTCATGCCCTCAAGAGGCATTTTGTTTAATTATTTTGCTTAATTATTTGTCATTTTTCAAGCTACGAGATGTTTTCCTACATTTGTCATGATAAATTATGTCTCAGGAATGTAGGGTTTGGGAATTATGCAGTTTAAAAAATATATATGAAGGCAAATTTCAAGATTGTCTACCCTCTAGCTGTGACATCACGCACTCTAGTTAATGTTAAAATCTGAAGAAAACCTCTAAAACAAGGTCTGAACAATGTTTAATATCTCTAAAAGTAAGAATTAGATTTAAAAGTTGTTTTACACGAATAATGTCAGAAATATGTGTAACATTTTAAAGTTGGAATGAGGTTTCTGAGTGAAAGTATGAATGAACAGTTAGCAGTTGAAGTCGCATGAAGATTTGTTGAAGTCTGAAGATTTCCTCCATTGACTTCAATGTTAAACATGTGTTATGGGATGTATCTCTGGAATTATGAAAGTTATGATTGAGAAAAGTAATAGCCATCGATTCCCGACCGAGCTGAACGGTTTGATGTTTGAACGGAGTTTCTGCGATCTTCAATACGGGAGGAGAAGAGGGCCAAAATACCGGCGGAATAATAATAAACTTTTCGTGCGTAGAATAACAGTTAGTGGGAATGCTTTCCCAATAAATTACATGCAGATCCACTTACACTGTTAAATCTAATTAGGCACTGCTATCTTTTACTTCCAATGTTTCTAAACCACATTTGGGGTCTTTGTGTGTGTGTGTGTGTGTGTGTGTGTGTGTGTGTGTGTGTGTGTGTGTGTGTGTGTGTGTGTGTGTGTGTGTGTGTGTGTGTGTGTGTGTGTGTGTGTGTGTGTGTGTGTGTGTCTGTGTGTGTGTGTGTGTGTGTGTGTGTGTGTGTGTGTGTGTGTGTGTGTGTGTGTGTGTGTGTCGACGTGAATTATTTATTTCTCGCTGTATTTTTGGACATGGTCTTTAAACCATAAATGTGCGTGTGTGTTTGAGTCCGTTTCTGAGTCTGCAAGTGTGTGTGTTGTGTGAGTGAGTATCCTTCCATTTGTGTATGTATGAGCATGTGTATCAGTCTGTGTATTTGTGTGTGTTTAGCAGCCCAGTCTGATTAAAATGATGTTCCGCAGACAGAAATCCCAGTCCCATATTGCCGTGGTAACCTCAATTAGTCATTGCTGAGACGGCAGCTGCTGAACGGCGAGCTCCTTCACTGTTTTCTTTCTTTTTTCAACTTTCATTAAAGCCGGCCGTCCGGTTCAGATGAAATTTGTACTTTTCAGGAGTGGAGTCCTAGCGTTTAATGTGGACTTCCAGGAATGAGCACTCGTTGTTTCAGGAATATAAGGTTTCAGTAATAGACTGTTTGAATTGCCTCTGAGCATTTTAAACCTATAATGTTCAAGGACTGTCTGTTTGCTTTAACCACAGGCCTGCAGCCACATGCAGGTCAAACATTCAGTCACTCATCTAAATCTGGGCATCATTTAATATTGTAAGAACTATTTTGAACTATAAAATACAAGTTAAGTTGTGTGATTGGAACAGCCATAGAACATATCGTAGCCACAACTTTTTTTACAAAATAATTTGTATTTATTTGAAATGCCGAACATGAGGAGAAACCGGGTTACAGTTATTCATGGGTGTGTATGGGGAGTGCTATATAGTGGTGCAGGGAATTCACTGTGAGTAAGCACACCTGTAAAATGTTATGAAGATAAATACAGCCCTGCGAAAACTTCCTAATGTAACTGATGTGGATTTTACTTTGTAGTGCTTTTATCATAAATTACATTACATGCATAAGTGTACCTAATGTCCCCAGAGTCTTCGGACCTATAACTCATTTTAGTTTGAATGAGTTTCACTTCTGAAATGCAATACGTTTTTATAAACTTGGATAGGAACTTTGTTTTTTTCTCCTTGTATTCCCTTTGAGGGCACGTGGGGGTTCACTCTATCCCTCAGATAATAATGCCTTCAGCTCTGCATCTCATCATCAGGAACTATCCATACTGCCTTCTGCCAACGTATTAAAACGTATTAAAACCCACAATGGTGGCATATTGCTTTGTTTCATACCTCTTAACCAATAAAATACAAAATAGTATAAATATTGTTCAATATTCTCTCTCATTCAGTGAAATAAGTAAGTATTTACTGTTTAGTTTATACAATAAGTATAGCACAGTCTTCTATGTTCTTTTCTGCATCCCTTACCCTCTCCTGTCCTACCATCCATCATGATTCCTCCTTAACCTACTTCTTTCTTTTCCCCTCCTTTCTGTCGGCTCATCCATCCATCTATCTCTTCCTCTGCCCTTAACTTTCTTTATCCTTGTTTTCCCCTCCCATGTAGCCATGCCTCCCTGTGTTGCTCGCTGATGAATAACTGTAGACGTGCTCTCTTTGACCGGATGGGAGATTAGTGTGGCATTAGTAAAGGGCAGCACATTAATACACAACACACACACCCACACATGTAACACCAGGCATGCATAACCAGCCTCATCTGTTGCTAATGAGGGCACAGTGAAGGACTTGTACACCTTCTCCTATCTCTCTTTCTGTCACTCTCCCTCTCCCAACTTTCTCCAGGTTCAGCTCAGCTAACTGGTACGCAGGTTGTATGTTTTTTATTTTCATTATCATTCCCTCTGCGTTTCCTCCCTCCCTCTTTCTGTCTGCCCTGCTGAGATTCTTCCTCTCATCTGCCTCTCTTTTCTTTGCATTTTCTTTTTTCTAATCCAATTTCGATTTCTTTGCAGGTTGTGCCTTCTTGGCAGATGTGCATGTAACTATAGGGATTTGCCCATGCTTTCTTTCCTTTCAATATGTTAAGTCTTTCCATGTACAGCACACATATGTACATATGTGTACCAGACCTCCTATTTATCCTGCTCCACCAGTCTTTTGCAAGTGCAACTTTTGTGTTGGGCAACAATAGACCTCTCACACAACCAAATATGAATATCAAGCCAATTTCAACTGGTCAGATTGAGGTGACTAATTCATTTACCAGAATTTGTTTAACATTAGCGTATCATGGTCTGGCAACAACTGCTATGTTTCAGCTCGTCTTCAAAACTGGCTTGAACATAATGCCTTTCCTGTGTTTCTCACAAGATAACCAACCAAGGGATCGCTCAGGAACATCCCCACGACGGGCCCCGGTTGTAAAACCGCAGTAACTGCACAAACAGTGCCATGTTTGGGATGTGCCAGAAATCCTGCTCTGAGACTGCCGTGGTTAAATAGTTACGTCATTCTGGACAGTATCAGTTGAATGATGGCAGGACATTAAGCTGTGCCTGCGGTTTGAGTCATTTTACAATGCATTTCCAAATTAGGGCAGATCAGTCAATTTGCAATACAATACAAAGGAACACATAGGGGCTTGTGGTAAAATGAGCCCCAGGCTTTGAGCTTGGCCTTGTCTTCTTCCAGATTGCAAATGCTAATCATAACATAGAGATAGTGTTTACTTAGTGCTTAGCATTGTGCTCAGACATGATTTGGTTAAATGGATCTGGTTCCTTGTCTAGCTTTTAATCTTTCATGTTACTTTCTTGTGGACCTCCTTCCATGCTCTCCTTCTGTATTATTTGTGTCTATCTATGCCTTTCTTTTTCTCACATTTAATGCTTTTATTTTTTGTTGCTGTACACATTCTTTACCCCTCTGCGTCTCTTTTTTAAACACTTGCTTGCTCTGTTTCTCTCAGTTTTTCTTGTGCTCTGTCTGTCTCCCCTCCAGGCGTGGCCCGTGTCAAGTTAACAACACCAGACAAGGATAATTCCCTTACTCACTCTGTGGTTTACTTTCCCCCCTCTCCTTCTTTCACTCCATCCCTCTGTCATCTCTTCCTCCTCTTTCATCCATCCTGCCATTCAACCGTGTCTCATGGTCTTTTCATTTTGTCTGTTTCTATCCATCTGCTTTACCCCTCCTTCTTTTCTCCTCTAGCGGGCAAACCTATTCTACCCAGTTACCTCCTTATCCTGTTGTCTGCTGATTTGCCACTCCTTGCCGCCCAGCATCAGTCCATCCATCTGTCTATATGGCTGGCTATCTCTCCATCTTTGTCTGCCTCTCAACGGATCAATCTGGCTTTCTATGCGTCCATACGTCCCCCTGGCTGTCCTCTTTTCTCTCCTACTCCACCTTTTCAACCCAGACACCACCCCTCCCCATCTGTGCCAGGTATTAAAAGTTAACCCCATCGTTTCATTTTTTCATGCCTTCCTCTCGTCACAATGTGCCATGAAATCGGATCTAGGGATGCCATTAGAGCAGAACTTTCAACACCAAGTTGATGACACTCGTTTTTCTTTAGGATCGCAGCTAACGTTCATGGCTAAAGACTAACGTACCCTCATTACCCGGTGCTATATTTTTAACAACAACCTGTAATGACATCTGCAGGATAAGCGCTAGTTAACGATAGCTGTTAGCAGCCGGTGAACAGTACAATCCTGCTTTGCTAAAAGACACTTTCATGGAAAGTACAGGTTCCATTGAGTTCCATTTCAATGTGTTCAAGTTCAATTGATTAAAAATAAGTATTGAGAGAATGTGTCTTATATGTCTAATCTTTCAAAATGTAGTTTTTCATGAGAAACCTGAATACAAAACAGTCATATTGAATTAAGTATCAATATTCCTGGAATTGGCATAGACTACTACACTCTGGTAATGTGACATCTATATTGGGGAAAAGTAGTACATATTCTAGTAAAGTCATATTGGTGATGAGTGTTTTTACGCATCTACCCACCCAGATTACAAACCATCAGTCATGTAACAATACAGACATAACAGAAAGAAATAGAAAATAAAATAATCCAAAAACTAGTGACAGTTACTCGTTATGGCAACAAAACCGTCTTTATACCCAGATGATCTCTAGCCATATTGTAGCCCCGCCGTAATCTCCTTGAGAAGGTCATGGTCTCTACATGCTTCAGGGAAACGTCTCTACAACTGTGCACGCTCTCTGGACTAAATTCACATACAGGCTTGAATACAGCATCACATTATTATAATGAAGCAGTTTGTATGCATCAGTTTATCAAGGGTCAATGATGACATCATAGAGTTCACATTCACCAACACACTGCCTCATAACCTCTACACATAGATTTACATTCTGACTGTGCTTTAGTGGTTGTAAAACTCAATTTCTATACATACATGCAACAGCAGAGGCATAACAGTATAGCCCATATCATCAGATTCCAACAGCAGTGTGAATGTACAATGCTCTTAAACCTATAGCGCGTTCAAAGAAACTATGAGAAACTCTCTTTTTTTCCTGGTCCAAATCATACTTGTTTATACAAATCTAAGTCTCAAACTGAGTGGAAGCACACTGTCTGCTTTCAGCACACAATTTATGACAGAGCGGACTGAATGCGTCAGCATAGACAGTATGTGTGAACACTTTCGTGCAGACACCAAAAAACTTTAAACCAAACCATATGGGTGTCCATTTTGGACTATATCCGGCCATTAACAGTTTAACACCTTGCACTAAACTGTTACTGGCAGGAAAAGACTCCATCATTCCTCCTCTGCATGTCATACGTCACGTCAAGTATAAACATTTGAATCCCTGCATTATATAGTGACACTAGCAAAAAATACCAGGGTTTAAAAGAATCATAATTGACATTTCTGATGCAGAAACGGTCTTGCCCTTGATCTTGTAAATTGTGGCTTCAGTGTTCTTCTAAGACAGCAGCTTGCAGGATTTATATTATGACATAATGTCTTATTCCTGAAGTCAATGTGTAATAAACCGGCTGCTTATTATCATCTGAAGCAGTAAGGCTACCTCCTCCTGTGACCTTGTCTCCACCCACAGTAACAATAGAACAGAGGAGAACCAAAATCAAAAAGCCAGATGTCACATGCTAAGAAAATCACTGATTAAATTACATAGAGAGAAGGATTGTGAGTAAATGAGAAAGCAATAAACCCTCATCTGTCTTTACTCCATCTTCTCTCACTTCTTCTCTCTGTCTCGTAACCTCTCGTCATTCTTTTGCAGTTGGTATTTTTACCCTGACTGCATAAAGTCATTCAAAAGTGGTACGAAAAGCATGTTAAATATCTTTGTAATACTGTAACATTTATCTTCATACTTGGGTATAATTGCTATAAGAAATGAGACCTTGGTCAGAATGATTGGTAGCCTCTGTCTCAAACCAGTGGTATTGTTGGGTCTCTTTCAAGTTGAATGTTGTGTTTTTAAATCCTTTCCAAGCTCGACTTAAAGTTAGAACTTACTTTTCCATCTGCATTTGACACCTCCCATTATCTGCCGCTGTGAGAAAACTGGAAATATCAGCTCTATTTGGACTGGCACAGCGGGGCCTCTCCATGCCTTGTTCAATAAAACTCTCCTTTGACACTCAGTATTACAGTAATGTAGATATATTCATTTGCTGCTTTATTACACTGCATGTATCTTCCTTACGCTGTTTAACAGATTAGGTGTAAAAGCTTGAGACACATCATCTTGCCAGAAGTCCTTTTGGTTATTGGTATTTATTCAGATTAAGTGGTAATGAAATATTGCTTCTGAATGTATTTCATGTTATCAAGTTTGCACTGCTGTCTGTTTCAAACTCCCTCGAGACAATACATGGGATTACATCGTGTGACATATATCCCTCACACATCTCCCTTCCTCTTTCCTGCTACCACAGACAGTACAGACAGAGAAGCAGACAGAATCAATAAGAGCCAATCAGCACCAGACAAAGATGGACAAGAACCTTTTCTCGCTCGTCTCTCTCTACTTTAATGTAAAGTCAGGCAATCCTTTTTCTGTCCCTCTTTTCATTCTCTCCTTTCCTATGTCATGCACCTTCTCTTTCCTTTCAACTTTCTCTAAATCCAACCTTCAGGTCCGAAAGCCATTAGGCCTCAGATTTGGGTTTTCCTGTACAGCAGCTCAGAATGACGTACATCCGTTCTGCATACTTTATTATCTGGTTAAATCTCTTTTGTTATAGCCACATTTAACCAGAAACAACATGAATGTTCATAGTAGTTTCTGAGGCTTTAGAAAATAAACCGTAATGGAGTGAATTACATTTCACGCTATGACAAAAACCATTTATTAATTATTACAAATCATCTATGTGATGAGACAAGTACAAGTCCCCTCAGGCTAATTTCTATATTAATATTCTTACACAGTTCGACACAGCATCAAATGGCTTATAATTCATTCATAAACATGGCATGTTATAAGCCTTAGGAGACTAATTTAACCAGGCCGTGTTTTGACGTAAAGTGTAATATTAAAATCTACGATTCAATTCACGAAAGACACCAGGGAAAATGTTGGCAGTGCTTTTAATGATTAGTATTTCTGCAAACATGTATAGTTGTACGGTAGTAGCAAGTCTTTTAGTCTTCTTTTTGTTTCTATATAATACCACATGCTGAAATATAATCTGCATATGTTGCATAAAAGCCCTAAATGGTTTCTCCTGCAAGTATCTACTGAAAACACAATCATGTTCTTTTCCTGGATTACCATTGCTCTTTCCATAGCTTACCACGGTATATCCATTTCTATGAAACTGTTAATGTAGTTTATCATATTATATCCAGGGGCTTCACCAACTGAATGGGGGATTTGGTTTTCACTGTTTGAAGATTTATCTGGTGGGTTTCACTCGGGGACACGACTGTCTAGTCAAGATTGTAAAGGAATTTTCTGAGTTCATGTTTGTTTAAAGAGGGAAGTGCTTGTACATGGATCTGCTACTGTGTGTGTGTGTGTGTGTGTGTGTGTGTGTGTGTGTGTGTGTGTGTGTGTGTGTGTGTGTGTGTGTGTGTCAGAATAAGCCAATGGAATTGTGCTCTCATGGACAGATCAGCACTTACTGAAAAGTCCTTAGTACTGTAAATAAAAAATCTCACATCCTTGAAACTTTAGTTGTGCGTATGAGTGAATTTTTTTCTGCTCTACCTTGAACTTTTGTAACACTTGAGTCTTATTTATGTTAAGTTAGTGCTTTTTGATTTCTAAAGTGTGTTAAACTTTCTTTGAACCATGTATCAAGTGCAACATATATATATTTCATTTAATTGATAAATCTTAAATAAAGAAATTGGAATAAATATGCTTTTGTAATTGAAAGTAAAGAAAAGAGTGAACATGCAAAAGCAAATTCAAAGTCAATGTGTGGGTTAACTAGGTTAAAACTTGATCTTCAGCATGTCATACTGAGGATAAGAATGAGGCAGTGTGCTTCATTGCAGAGGACACGAGAGCAAGGGAGTACTTTTGTGTGTGTGTGTGTGTGTGTGTGTGTGTGTGTGTGTGTGTGTGTGTGTGTGTGTGTGTGTGTGTGTGTGTGTGTGTGTGTGTGTGTGTGTGTGTGTGTGTGTGTGTGTGTGTGTGTGTGTGTGTGTCTTTGTGGCATACCTGTAAACAGTAGTGGGTGGGTAGGTGGCGATGTCGTAGATGAGTCTTATGTGTCCCTGGTACAGCTCCAGAGCCAGGGGGTCGTGGTCTTCCTTATACAACAAAATACCGTTGTCTTTATCTGTAGCCACCTGGAGGGACAAAATGGTAAGATAAGAAATAAAGAAAGTAATAATTGAAGACAGTACAAAGGATGACTGCGGCAATACACCTCAATCCATCACCTTCCTTCATGCAATGCCGATTGTCTTTGTTATATTACAAGTAAGCTAATTGATTTGAACATCTGGTGATTTGTGTGAACATTTTTTTTACTTGTTTTTGAAAGCGAGAAAACACTTTTGTTACTACTGGGTTTCACTTCCTTACCATTTCCTTAGCTTTGTAAAATCTAGACCGCTCAAGAGAACCGGGCAAAGCCCCTACAAGTAACTGAGCTAGTTCCTAGTTTGATATAAGACAGCAATTGATGATACATGAAATACTAATGCACTTTGTATTAAAGTTGGTAGCTCACAACCCGTTAAAGAACTCTTCCAAAATGAGAGAACCTGTAAATTCCATCGCACACGTCTCTAAAACAAGGTCACTCACGCCTCCCTCCCGCACAGACACACTTGACATGTCACACTCGCTCGCATGTGCCGCTGAGCGCTAACTAACTACTAGCGAGTGGAAATGGGGCCATGGGGCTAAGCGCTTAACACTCTGGCTTCAATGGAGCATAGCCAAGTCAACACCTGCTAACAAGCTGCTGGAGAAAAAGAAGAGGGTCGAGGCGGAGTGAGAAGAGAGAAAAGGAGGAAGAAATGTAGAGCACCGTAGAGAGAGAGTGAGAGCGGGATGGAAGAAAGAGTGAGATTTAGGAAGGTGGGTGAAGAGAGAACTGGTATGCAGACGCAAAGAAAAGAGGAAAAGTGTTAAAGAGAAAGAGAAACACATCCAGTGATTTATGAAGTGCTGTGGCCCTTTCATTCTTTTTTCATTTTCTCTCTCTTGCCTCTGAGTCAGGGCCTCTTGGTATACTTTGAACAGTCTTGGCACTGACATTGAAAGCTCCTGGCAGAAAAGCAGAGGCTTACACACACAGGTCCAAACAGGTGGTAAATATCAATTAGACTGTATTTCTTTTCTTGTTTCTCTTTCACGCACTTACACTCTCATTTCCAAAGAGAAGGAAAATATATCTTTATTAGGATATTATTCTCAGGTGTCTAAAATGTATGCTCTGTGGGAATGAGCGTGTGTGTGTGTGTGTGTGCGCATGGAAACAGAGGGTGTAGCAGATGTTTGCTTTGCTTCGTCGGCACTAAGTCGTGCAACTCTATAGGTTTGATTTGAGCACCTCGCAGCTCTATTCCAAGTAGACCATAAATGTTTTCCAAGTAGCGCAGCAGAATATGGCTTTTGTACTTCCAAATGTTGACTTACCATTAAATATAGGATACATTACAATATATGTTTAGCTTAATCCATAAAAGGAAACGTTGTACAAACACCTAAGAGACCAGATTTCTACAAAAACCTTGTTAGCAGAGGTCAAAGTCGGCCATACCTGTAATGAAATATGCGCGGTGGGACGGAGTTTCGCACTTGGCAGCTCGACATATCCATCCCGACCCAGGAAGTGAACAGTGGCCATCTTGTCACATTTTCTGCCGTAGAAACCGGGCATGCAGCGGCAGACGGGTTCCCCAGCAACCACCAGGCACTGGGCGCCGTTCTGGCAATCTGATTGGTCGCAGGGGCTGGTCTGAAGCAAGATCATTGGTGGAGGGTTTTCACAGAAAAGCCCGCTGAGGGAGGAGAAGGTAACACAGGATGAGATAACTTGTTCAAATGGCTTTAATGAGGTGATTTGCTGTGTCAAAGTCCTCTGATAAAAGGTGTTTAATACCCGCTAGGTTTGTCATTGCATTACATTTGGAGATTGTTGAAGCCGTACAGGTAATATTCTTTAAAGGAAATGGACATGTTTTATCAGTATGACACAGCAAACAGATTCTACATTGTTGTCCACGCTATCTTCTTGCATCTTTGAAACTTTCTTTGAATTTCCTCTCTTTGCCCATAATGCATCCATCTTTCCACTGCTGTCTGTCTCCTTCATCTGTTTGTTTCCTGCATACCTAGGGTACGACTTCCTCTCTCTCACCTTCTGTCTCTCTCTATCTGTCAGTCCCTTGTGATGAATTTGTTTCTCTCAAAACAACAGTCTCTGCTATAATTAACCACATGGAGCTGCATCTGTTGCACACACACAAACACACTCATGCACGCAGTGGGTCGAAATAGTCAAGTGTCTGATTATGAAGAGCCATCTGTATATCCTCCCAGTCTGGCCCTGCAGAGAGTGACTGTTTTCGTTTCTATTAAACCCATTTTCCAAGACTTACCTGAATCCCTCCTTACAGACGCAGGTATATCCGTTAACAGCATCCACACACTCCGCTCCGTGTTGACATTTATTCTCCAGACAGTCATTATAGTCCTGCTCGCAGTGTTGGCCCACATAGCCCGGTAAACACTCGCACCTAGTGGCATGGAAATATGGAGATTACTGAGTGTGTGCAACAGGCTGATTACAGATGCTTTACTGCACCAAGAGGTGACAGGTTGCAGTTCTTTTCTACAGCCTGTATTTTAAGAAACAGCACGTTTCCAAGAGCTGGACCATGGTCTGTTTGGGGATTGATATTGGCGAATCATAATAAAAAATGTTTTATTTGATTGCGTCTCTGGCTCTATAAGCTGCTTTAGCTGAAAAAAGAAACAACATTTTGACGAGAGAATAAGGACAAATGTTAAATTAAGTAATATCTAAGGAAAAGTGGTGTTAAGTATACTTGTGTGGGATGAACAGATTGTTTATAAAGTGCCATCTGTTGCCCGAAGCAAAATGTCTTATCTTCCCAAGAATGTTTTATTTTAGTTTTACGACAAAATAATTAGCGTTTTATTTCATTTATCTAATGGTTAAAATATAAAAATCTTCAGTTTTTCACATAACAACAGCAAATAAATGGTAAAGTAATTAGGTACGTTGAAAAATAATGGCAGGATAATGGTGATGTGTTGCTGAAAATTGCCCACATTTAAGCCAGTAATAAGGAAGACGATGATAACATTAGCTAAATGACTGCAAGTGTTTGTGTAATGGTTATTTTACAAACCCTGAGATTAACTCGATATTTGCTTCAAATGTTACTGTCTACCTGGTTTTGTATTTGTCTAATCAAATAGACACATTCCCAAAGCAGTGATGATAATTCTTCACATTTTCCTTGTTTCTTAAAATAAATGACTTTTAGCATTTTGACCGTGACGCTTCTGTCACTTTGCTGTCACTCCCTGGGATGTGACCTCCGACCCTTTTCAGTGCTGACCTCCTGCGAAGCTGTCACTCACCTGTAAGTGCGGCCGACATGGATGCATTTTGAGTCGTGCTGACAGGGGTCGAAACCATGGAGACAAGAGTCAACCACCTCGTCACACAGGTCACCTGGTGACAAAAAGAGAAAATAAATGTTTATTTCTTTAGTAATTAAATAAACATAGCTAGTCAATCTAAACCATCACGTGTGGGGGTGTGTTTTAGCTTTTGTTTTATGCAGATTACAGCATCATTCAACAGAAATACAGAACATAGGAAAAAGGATGATAAAAAGAGATGGGAGGAGAGGGCTAGTGTTTTCTCTGCCAGCTTTAAATCACAGTGGAAAGAGAGAAAAACAAGGGTGGAAACAGATCATTTATAGATGTGTCTATCCTGTTCAAAGCCTTTCGATAATGTGCAAGTCTTCATACAGTACACACACACAGAGGGAATAGCATTATCAGCTTGTTCTCAGAGCTGATGGAAAGGGGGGTTAATAGGCTGTGTAACAGTGGCTGCGGTTTACTAATGTACTCAGAGACACTCACACACACTTGCAGTCTCAAAGGGTGAGAAGGGTTAACAGTGTGTGTAAAAGCAGTAGCTGAAATTGGTCATATGAAGGAAGAGGGGATTGAGAAAGGTCAGGCCCATTTCCATCCTTCTCTGTCTGCTTTAATCTAATCGTGCTGCCTGACTCCCACCCTGTCTGTCTCCACCACTCTCCTCTCAAGTCGCTTTAGATGCAAGTCCTTCTGAGCAACAGTGCACTCCTGCATCTGCTGGAAACCTCAATTGAGATCTTAAAGCAACAGCAATGGTACAAGAAGCTTCATTGTTAAGCTTGTTTACACTTTGAAGACTCAGTTAAAGATGCCAACATAAATGTATTAATGTAAAATAAACAGCTAGGCAATGGATGAGGTGATTTCAAAAGATGATGGGGACAGATGTATGCATTGGCCTTTCATTTATTGCCCACTGTTTGTGTTTTCAGTGCTTGTGCCATTAAGCAATAGATAGATTACCATTTTAATTTTCTTTAACACAAAATAAAACACTTTTGATTCAATATCTTAAAATGCTAGCAAGAAATTTTTTATATTTTGTCACAATTTTGAGGAAGGCATCTCAAAATGTGATATAATAGTTTATGTAGCATCATCTGCAAGTCAAAAAGTCCACCTCACAACATTGTTGCTCCTTTCCAAAAAACACTAATGTCTTTATATAAAAACATTTTTTTGCATAGTCTCCATAGGGACGTCTTGACCTTTTGCTCGAGTGCCAGCTTGGAAATGTTACAATTTGCAAACACAATTTATCTCATTATCTATAAGAATGCAGCACATTTATCCTCATGTCCATTTTTTTCTTTTTGAATTGCAACTCCTGGGTTGTGGAAATGTTATCTCAGCTTTTTAAAAGGTCTTGTGACCTTCATTCCTGTTTTTTTTTCTCCTCACCTCTCTTGTGCAAATCGGACGAGACAGTCCTCGTTGCTGAGTTTGGAGAAAGCTGAGCGACTAGCGAGAGACCGTCCTCTTAATGTGACACCTGATGATTAGGCCTCGGTTCACTGAGCTGAGTGGAGCCAAAGGAACCAGCTGTGTGTGTGTGTGTGTGTGTGTGTGTGTGTGTGTGTGTGTGTGTGTGTGTGTGTGTGTGTGTGTGTGTGTGTGTGTGTGTGTGTGTGTGTGTGTGTGTGTGTGTGTGCGCGCGCGTGTGTGTGTACGCACACAACAGCTGTATGTGGTAAGGTGGCTGGCAATGTAAGAGGCTGCTCAATGCCAACAACGATAATGACATGGTGAGTGTGTGTATTTTGACTGAGATCCAGTGTCAAAGGGGACCAGCTGTGACTGTGCGTGCATGTGTTTGTGTGTGTGTGTATGTGTGTTTTAGAGGACACTGTCACAGATATAAAAACTTCCAGTCCAGCTTGATTTTTCTGCACCAACCAAGGATCTTTTCGGTTTGTCTGCCCTTTATCGGCCCTTTCTTTCCCCTTTTCCCTTGCTATGTTTATTTTTCCCTTTCCTTCTAGTGCCATCAGTCTGTCATTCTCCACCCTCCCTCTTTCTCTCTTTCCTGTGTGATTGCTCTTAAACCTCCTGTAGGAGCAGTTTCACTGCGGAGAGGCTGTCCATTACTAACTTACAATCCAGTAAAGTGGAAAATGTGATTTGTGTGTTTGAGTGCCTAGTTGAGGGACTTGGTGACAGTCCCAGCCTCATACTGTAGCTCATGGGGCAAAGACTGAGGGTTTCAGAGAAATCAGAGAGTAGAAATAGACTCAGTGTAGGTAAATGTGCACGTGTGTGTGTGTGTGTCTGTGTCGGTGTGTGTACCTGTGTAGTTGGGGGGACAGACGCAGGTGTAGTTGTTCACTCCGTCGATGCAGGTGGAGTTGTTCTCACAGTCGTTGTCCTCACAGTCGTCTGGGTTTATCTCACAACGCTGGCCTTCAAAACCTGGTGGACACACGCAGCTGGAAACACACAAACACACAATGAGCATTATAAGATGGTGACTGAGCAGATCTGAGCACACACTCCAGCTGCACAACTTGAAATAAAACCAGCCAGATGAATCTGCTGCTCAACTTCATGTCCCCTTAAATGATCGTATAAGGGCAGAAAAACTATTGAATCTGTATTCTAGTGGCTTTTATTTCCACTGGTTCTTACACACCACTGGAGTCTTATCAAGATAAATGCCTTATTTTAAAGTTTAAAGTTTTACTACTACTGCTTCACACTAACCCTCGTTGACTATTTTCTTCTGCTCTAAAACACATGGAAAAGCAGTCTTCTCTGTTGAACACAGTCCTTTGATTCATGTCTTCTCTGTCTTTCTTGTTGGGTCTTTCCTTAATGAATACCAGAATGTCTGAAACAACGTTTTTAATTTCTGGTTTGACGCCACTACAGTTACCACCTGGGTGACTAAAGGAATTATCAAAGCTTACTTTCCCCCTCTATTCATCTTCCTCCCTGATTCATTTCACCCTCCTTTTTTCTCTGCAGCCCTTGATGTCTCTCTCCTCTTCCCACCCTCCTTATCTCAGTTCGGTTAACTCCCTATAATAGATCACATGCACTCAAAAACACACACCGCCTTTAGGTAAAGATAAACACCACGAATCTGACCACAGCTGCACTCAGCGGTTCGACCTCTCTCACGACTGTCTCTGCTTCTGTTGGTCTCTTACACTTTACTGAACAAGTTTCTTTTATTGGATCAAAAGATTTCAGAGGAAGGTCATCCTACACATTTGTGTGCGGAACCGAATCATCCCACACAAACAGAAACTGATATACTAAACTGATCCTCATATTCCCTTGCACCTGTGAATGTTTTTCATTGATTCAAATGGTTGTTTCCCATTCATGCCAAAAAGTAAAACTGTCTCATCTTATTTTCCTAGAGAGTATTTATTTACCCTTTTTGTCCTGATAAATTATTAGCTGTGGGTATGGTTATATGTTTTAATTTGCATAAAGTTATACATGTAAAGGAGTCATTCCTCTGCAAAGTCGGCGTCAAAAGAAAATGAGACAAGGGAAAATGCAGGAGTTAGAAATAAAACGTTATGTTTTTCTAAGAAATATAAATGAGAAAAGACGGCCAGCGCAGACAGGGTCAGACAGAGAGAACTGCTCCACCAATCAAATCCCAGTCTTGACATTTAAAGGACATTTTTCGACAAATGGGTCCCTGCTAAGAACCAAGGCTAATTGGACTTATTGAATATCCCAGACCGATTATATAACATGATAAAAGGTCAAAGGGGTCTGGTCTCCAACTCTTTCTGTTTGTGAGTCTCAGAGGGCACATGTACCCACCTGTGTTGGTATTAACATTTAAGAGAAGATCTGTAAAGGGTAAAGAGACCCCTAATAGCATTACCACGCAGGAAGTTAAAGGCCAGATGCACATCGAAGATTTACAAAGGGCAAAGGCCTTGTTAAGGTACAGGCGGATCTGGTTAAGATATTCACGACAATTGTTTCAATCAAAGCTGCTGTTTGTCATGAGTCTGAGACAAAGAGGGATTTGTTTGAGACACTGATGACCGTGGCATGTGTGTGTGGACAATTACAGTATTGGGCATGAAGAATGTAGACTACGTTTCTGTCTTTGTATAAATTGAGCAAAATCACTTGTAAGGCTGCCGTAAAGAGGCCCTTTCATGCTTTTGCGGTTCTCAAATGTTCCTGTAGTGTGTTGTATATTTTTTGTGCATGTAAATGGTCTGCAAAGGCTGAATCCCCTGTGTTCCCTCCACAGGGAGTTTCTCTCCCACACACTCCCCTCCTCCAGCCTGAAACGCCCAATAGGACTCCTTTGTTTTCTTCAGAAACATAGTGACATCACTACGTAAAACTTGTGCTTCTCTTGGCTAGCGCTCCAACACATGTTTGTGATAGGGTAAAGGTTGGGACATCTCTAAGCTGTTACTAACCAATCAGTGCAGAACCACTGGTTTCAGACAGAGGGTGAAAAGAGGTTCTGCGGCACCTTTTTCAACATAAAAGGGCTCTTTTATTGCTTTTTAAAACCTTTATTTTATGAGTGTCAAATGTGGTGTATTTCTGGTGTGGTTAACTTTAATGGCAAAAGGGCTGTTTTCTTAAAAAAATCACCAAATAAAAAAGTCACACTACTCACTTCAATTCATCACTTTTCTTACATTTGGATTACTTTTGGTTTGTGGTCTGCTACTTGAGCTCCATTTGGTCTCATGTCACTATATGTTTAAATTAGGCGTAGAGGTGTGAAAAGCTATTTTAAGATCCCGCATCGGCTGCACTCCCTGAACAGCTGCTGCGGAGATGCTCTTGACCTCCGGCGCCTCCAGTGGAGCTGCAGGAGTCAAACTGAGATTGTGTTGGGCAGCTCCCAGGTGTGAATATGTGCAACTGCATGAATGTGAATCAGGGGTTCCTAGACAGGAGCGAGCAAGTGCAGGACGCTTATCCAGGATGAACATAAATGAATAAAGGGGTCAAGGCTTTTTGAATGGGGATTAAAGCTTATGCTGTTCATCAGCTTAAATTACTTGACAGTTAAAGTATTATGGATGTTTCTTTTAATTGGTGATTGTCTGAGGAATTTCAAGGGGGATTTATTTTTCCATAGTCGAAAGAAAGTCATTTAGAGAGCTTTACAGTACATGTCTATTGTTTCGCTTTGAATACACTGATTGCAATAAGTCTAAATCTTTTCAATGGATATGTATAGTAAAAAGTGAGAACCAGAAAGACTGATCATGTTTCTGCTTTGGGTTTGCACTACAGATGCATTGCAAATACCCTACAATAAATGATCTGTGCATTGTACAAAAACACAGATACCACATTTATATTTGGGCATCAATGCTTATATTAAAATGAAAGGCTCATGTCAACATCATGTCTTTGTTGTGATAGATTATATTATATGGTGCTTTACATAATATGTGTCTAACCACCAAAGAAATACCACACATGGAAACAGTGTGTCGTCGTATTAATGCAAACTCAGTTGAGCGGTGGACACTGACAGAATTTTAAAACATCCCTTGGAGCATGTGAGGAGGTCAGAGAGGGCGTAAAGATTTAATGAGCAACCCAAATGGGGGTTCCTTCTTCCTGTCTTACCCCCTCCTCCGACCCCACAGCAAACACAGGGAGAAAAACGCATCGCATGGTCAAAGTAAGTTGTTATCTTGGATAATGCATTGTCCAGTGAAGCTGTCCAACCTATTCATGTAGTCAATATTTCTGTGAGCCGAGTAAAGTACATGTTTCTTTAAAATGAGAATACAGGGGGATATTTATAAAATAATCACACTAATAGAGAGGTGTGGCAGTGCAGTGGCATATTGACGCTCAATTACACAGCTTTGATAGTTTGAAACTACTATATAAGACATATTATTTAACAATAGATTTGTACCTGAAGTGGTCTTCAAAGCCAGGCTGGATGTGGCAGGTTCCTCCATTAGTGCAGGGGAAACTAACACAGGCATTGATGGGTATTTCACAGTTGTGACCCTGGAGGAGAGGACAAGCAAAGAGAAAAGGTTATAACTGGACATCATATTTGATTATTCTGGAGATAATACGACGACAGTTCTGCATTTACTTTGGCTCTCCATTACATGTTCCTGTTACTTTCTGATGTTGTTAAACACTTGCACTGACAGCAGAGATGTGGCTAATAAGCTACATGCTAATGATGGGAAACCTACGTCTGGGTGACCAGATGGTGCAGGGATAAAGGCAATCGCCCACTAGAGACATGGGACCAATACCTTGCATGGACCTAAAGAGTAAATACAGTTGGCAGCAATGGTGTGCCTGCAAGCACTGCAGAATGTAAATACATCTCTCTGGGATTAAAAACGTGTATAAAAACTGAATTTCTATTTTAATATGGAAAACAATTTCACTATTGCCTTTTCCAAAAAATAAAAAATAAAAATATGTTTGGACTAATGACAGGTTGACATACAATGACCGTAGGTGTTATTGCTTTTTCAAGGAATAAGTCAAGCTGGGTAGGCCAGACAGTTTCCATTTAGTTTCTAGACGCATATTCAACTACCAATTTTCTGCTTAAGGACCTGAGACTTTTTTATATTTGAGATCTAGCGAAAGCCTGCCAATAGATAGAAGGTTTAATTAATCTTATTCTGGTTGGTTAATCAAAAAATACGGCAATTTCTTAACCAACCGCTCTACTTTCTTCCTTTGAACCCACAATCATAGTAATCAGCTCACCCATGTGTTTTCACTGTGCAGTGTGCACACATGTACAGTATGAGTACTCTGGCTGCAGCTTTGATTCATTGCTCTTTTCATCACACACCTGTTTTCTAAATAAACAGCTTTTACTAGGAACTGTATCATGTATCAGAGTCCTCCACATACACACCCACTCTCTCTGTCTCCACATCGAGCCCTGGGGCAGTAGTTTTAATTTCAAACCACCAGACCTTTGGCCACCAACACACCCGCCTCCTCTGATCAAAGCAGCTAACAGGACGTTTGTTCTTGCTGTCCTTCTCCATCTGTCTTCATTATTTCCTCCTCTTTTCCTTTCATGTATATCTTCACTTTTTCAGTCTTACTTACTCTTTCTACTCTTTCCTATCAATTTTTTCTCAGTAACCCATTTGCAATTTGTCTTTCTTATACATCCACTTATACTCTATCTTATACTTATACTCTATCTCCTGTTGTTTGAGTTTGTCTCACCTCTTCCTCTTCATCTGTCTCTCTCCCTTCTTTGTTCTCTGCGGCTCCTTTGATTCCTCTAACACATTTTAATTAACGTTGTCCAAGTGGACACAGAAAGGAAAACATACACTCAGACATGCACATGCACAGACACACACTTAGGTGCAAACACACACCCATACACACACCCCAACAGTCCCTGTTTTCCAGTCTGTGACCTTGGCAAGTGATGGTCTAATTAAAAGCAAGATGAAGGCTTTGTCCTCCTGTAAAAGCCCAAAGGTTATGAGGAGTGTGCACACATGAGACCACAAGTGTATCTGAAAACTGCTTGCACATACACACACAAACACCGATACACACACACACACACACACACACACTCCCACAGAAGCCTGAACCGTCTGAAATCTACACACGTACAGACAAACTGGTTGGTAATCTGATGTGTACACACACACACACACACACACACACACACACACACACACACACACACACACACACACACACACACACACACACACACACACACACACACACACACACACACACACACACACACACACACACACAGCCTTAATGCAAATCGACCTCTCACTACTAGATTTTCATGTCTTTCCTAACGCAGGGGTCTTGACAATTATTACACCCTTCGTCGTTTGACCGGTCGATACCTTCCAGGGCAGCCAGCTGCAGTCATCATTTCTCTATTGATGAACAGGTAGATACATTATGCATGCAAGGCCAAAGCTAAGCCAGATAATACTACTAATACCAAAGGCTTATGCAGCATGGCTATCCATCCAGGATACCTTTCACACATGCAGCCGAGCCAGTTCCATGAATCTGACAGCAAAAGTAACAAATGTTTTGCTGCTGTGCCGCCCAGATCCACAATTCACAAGCTTCAGGATACAGAGGGAACATTGCATAAATAATGCTTATTTATGAGACAGTGCTGGTAGTAGGGATCAGGGGATAGAGTAACATTGTCAAGTTTCACATCTGCTTCTATATAATTTCACACTTGAAACATTTTGTAATCACCTTTAACAATTAAAGGTGGGGTAGGTCATTTTGGAGAAACCAGCTCGAGTGCGCTAGCATTTGAAAATACACAGCCGGAAGAAATCTGTTACTTCCTTACAGAGCCCCTCCTCCAACACACACGAACGCGCACATGACCAATGAGGGCACGAGATAAGTTTGTGCACAGATGGAAGGCTGACAGGCAGGTAGGCCATCCAGTTATTTTAGCCGGCTAAAATGATTGGTCGTGCTTTTTACAGTACTACGGCTTCCACAGATGCATTTTTGTATGTATTTATTGTCAAAGCATTTAATATATTCATTGCTATCGGGATGTTAAGAGCATTCCATGGAATATAACATAAAGTGTTTCTGAAATAAATTACATACCTTTAAAGAGTATCTATACTGTATAGTGTCTCACCTTGAATCCATATGGGCAGGAGCAGCTGTAGGATCCAGTAAATTCAGAGGCACAGGTACCATTGTTTTGGCAGGGTGCTGCCAGGCAGGGGGCGCATTTAGACATCAGGCTGATATCTACCGGACCTAAAAAAGATAACAGAGCCAGGTGAGTGTAAGATACACGAGGGAAACAAGAAATGGAGGTAAGGAGAGAAAAACAAAACACAAATGGATTGTTTCCAGTAAAAATGTCTGACAGGATAAGAGAAGTAAGAGCTTAAGAGCGATACATGTGTTTTGTTTTTCAAAGGCTGGTGCATGTAGGAGCAAGGGGAAGCGAGCTTGAATCCCTGCGATGATGTGTTTCCTCTATACCTGGACAAAGGTTTGATCCCAGCACCTGAGTGAAAGTCACTCCTGTTACTGTTCCGCCTTGCATGTAGGACCATGGTGTTCAAGATTTATTCTTTTCAGTGTGTAAATGTCCCTGTGGTCTGATACCAGGGGAGCCCAAGGACATGTTATAATAGAGCTGAGTTGACCCTGTACTCAAGATATAACTGAGAGTTTTTTTTATGTTGCTCAATCTTTCTCTATAAACGTAGGCAATCCTCAATCAGAAATGGCGAGCTGTATTGCTGAATAGAGTACTAAACAGTTGTTCTTGATGCATAAATGCTTGATTACAGTTTGTTTTCAGAAGCATAACAATAGTATAACAATATATACAAAAACATTAAGTGACTCACCCAGAAAAATATGATTTGCTTTAAAGCCTTCCACTAATCTTAGCTATTTCCTGCTTCCAAGCTTTAAAAATGTATCTAAAGTGCAATATCTCCAAAAAACGTAAACGGTTGTGCTCTGAAGAGGTGGAAATGCTATACAGAAGAAAACACAGTTGCTAAAGCCAATCCCATCTCGCACTTAGAGTAAAAGTTAGAGCATGGTACACCTTGGACAGGTAACTTAGTGGACAACACATTATCGCACAGACAAAAAACACATTCACGCGTCCTTTAAGACCAATGAACAGTTAAAGGTTTGTGCATGTTTTTGGACTGAAGTCCAGTGGTCTGCAATCGATCTTGCTGTTGGTCTGAATTGCACACAGCCATGTAAATGTTAGACCACTGGCAGCCCTCCTCACCAAAAACACTGAAACATGACCTGAGACTGGGTATAAAGTCAATGTTGGCCCACAGATTGCCTAAAAACAAAAGCCAGACCAGTGGAAGAAAAGTTAATCACACAGTTGCTTGACTTCCACTGGTCTGGATCTTTCAATGGAACACTACAAGGTCAAAAATAAAATACTCCACCAATGAAAACAAGTAAAAGGGTCAAACTTAACATAATAATAAGACTCAGATAGAGTAGCAATCCAGTTCACTTTGAAATACTCATGATACAGAACAAGATTTTTCCAGTACTAAAACAGGACATACCTGATATAAAATACCTGATATATAATACTGGTAGCAGTTGATGATGAATATAGGCTGAAGGAGGTCAGTGAGCAGAATAAAAAGGAGACTATTTACCTTTACACTGGAATCTGTTGAGTGGCGTGGTGAGCAGGAGCCTGTCAGTCATGTCAGGAGGTCCCGTACAACGAGCAATGCCTACAAAAACACATTTAATTGACATCAACAGAGACTTCTCATCAACAACATTTGAGATCAACTTAACAGAATTTGACATATTTTGGATAGAGGTATTTTGACAGCAGTATTTTGATAGATTTTCTTACCAGGCTCTTTGAAGCCAGCCTTGACCCACTGAGAGAGCCAGCGCAGGTCACAGTTACAGAACAGAGGATTGGCACCAAGAGCACTACACACACAAACATAATTAAAATGTTATCCACAACACTTGCTTTCAAGACACACACACTAGATGCACAGCGCTGCACTTACAGGTGGGACAGAGCAGTCAGGTGGTTGAAAGCTCCTTCTGGTATTGTTGAAAGGTCGTTACCATGGAGAGTGCTGGAGGACAAAGAGAAGTGTACATGAATATTAAATACACAAAACTAACCTTGTTACAAATGTAAATGGTCACTTTCTGACCCATTGTTAATTTTAATTAGCACTTAATTAATTTGATGAAGCATTATTTTATAATCACACTTTCTGCAGCAAGTAGAAGGATGCTGAAACATTTATTTTGTTTGGTTCGAAGCATGTAAAAAGACCAGTGGTTAACACAAGTTGTTCATGTTTTGTCATCTGACATAAAACAAGTCAGTAAATACCCAAGTTGTGTACTAACAAGTGGCAAAAAGAAACTACATACATTTTGGGGGAAATTAAACGTCTTGAACACAGAAAAGGGTACTCACTGGTGCTGTGGTGTGGTTCGTTTAAAGCTTAACATAAGTGTTTAAATTGAATACATTTACACTTCAAACGACATAAAGGTTGAATGTATTTGTGAGTTTAGCATGCTGAACGAAACATATACTGTATCATAAACGTTTGTTTTCCAAAAAGCTTATTTCAGTATTAATCCTACAGTCAAATATTCAATTTTCTATTTGTCAAGAGACAATGACGATGCTATTTTTCGGGTGGGCAAATTTAGAAATGGATGATATGGATGGGCAATCATTCCTTCTACTATTGTACTTATATTGACACAGCTGCCATTGTTAACTGTCCTTACTTAGATACAAATCGTGAAACTGTGTTTAAGGTTTACCTATCGTCAACAGCACTTATGACTAATCTTAACACACATATCTAAACAAGCCCACTGCCTCATATACTGTACATCATATCAGGGGTAAACGGAACTGAAAACCAAGCTGCCTAATACTGGATTTCCCACAAACTAATACACCAGCCCTGACTAGCTGCATGCTAAATTATTCAAATGATCTGTGGTTCCTCGTCAGCAGACACACCATTGTAATTTATAATGGAACATAAATCAAATATTTATGAAAGAAAAACACAAAATAAACAGATTTCTTATTTTCATCGTTGGGTAATAAAGGTTGTCCTGGTCCCTGAATATAAACTGTCTCCTATGGTCGTGTGTGTGTGTGTGTGTGTGTGTGTGTGTGTGTGTGTGTGTGTGTGTGTGTGTGTGTGTGTGTGTGTGTGTGTGTGTGTGTGTGTGTGTGTGTGTGTGTGTGTGTGTGTGTGTGGGTGTGTGTGTGTGTATGTGTGTGTATGTGTGTGTGTGTGTGCGTGTGTGTGTGTGTGTGTGTAAAAAAACCTCTGTGTCAAAGGGACAAACTGCAGGCTGTGATGTGTATCGGTGTGAGCCTGTGGGTTATTGTGCAGAAGTTTGTGCACGTAGATGAATGTGTGTGTCAGAAACTTTTGTCTCCAAGGGCTCAGAGACTGCCGCCGAGTGTGTGTATGTGTGTCCTTTGTGTCTCGACATTTGAGTGTGTTGCCTTCTGGATATAAGTTCACATTCCATTAGAGCGAAGGGCTGTAGCAGGGGACAGCTATCAAACCAACACTATTGGAAAAGTGCGTGTGTGTATGTGTGTGTGTGTGGTGTGTGTGTGTGTGTGTGTGTGTGTGTGTGTGTGTGTGTGTGTGTGTGTGTGTGTGTGTGTGTGTGTGTGTGTGTGTGTGTGTGTGTGTGTGTGTGTGTGTGTGTGTGTGTGTGTGTGTGTGTGTGTGTGTGTGTGTCTGAGTGTGATTCTGTGTGATTCTGTGTGTGCATAATTCAGGTCAGTGTGAAGCTGTGTGTATGTTTGTGTGTGTGCTATATGCCTGTGTATCAGTGAAAATGTATGTGTATTTGTGCATCTAGTTACGGTGGTCTAACAGCCCAAGTGTAAGTCTGGCCCAGAGGGGGTTGTGGGTAATGAGGAAGTGACAGTGATGGCTGCCTGGCAACCAGTTGCTATGTGGGGCCAGACAGGGATCAGTCCCCAAGGCAACATCAAATAAAATGGAAGGAAGAAAGGAGGGAAGAAACAAAACAAAAGCAAAACTTCTACAAGGAAAAAGCTTTAGGATATATATATGTGGATATAGAAGAAAGGCCAGAAACAAGGCACACTTCTTTACGCCTGAAACAACGACATTTTCTTAATGAACAAACAATGGTGGCAATAGTTCAGGAGCAACTGTATACAGAGTGTAATACAATGTAAATGTATCAGATCTCAATGTATTATGTAATGTTAATAGGGCTTCATTTGAACGCAGTTTATAATGAATGTTACATTTTAACAATAGATCTTTATCTTTTTCATTTTGAGCCAATAGTATCACTAACATATTCAGTAAAGAATATCAGTGTTAACTCTACTATTTGCATTATATTTTTGCACCAAAAACACCACTGTGCCATCAAGCTTAAAAACTACATATTCACAGAATATAAGTTGTTGTTGTAAAAATGTTGTCCAACAATATTTAGTAAAGCAAAAGGTGAAAGTGGCTACATTTACTCTGTGATGCAAAACATCAGGGAATATGATAATGTAGCCTTGCTTTTTTAAGCCTCTACCCCTAGACAGGTTGGTTTGATAATAAATAAAGACACTCAATTAATTAGATTTTCATTTAATTACCACTGGTGTTTTTCTGGGTTCCTTAAAACTATTTTGGTGTTGATTATCAAGAGTAACAGACACTGTTTGTAAGCTATGCTGCTGTTATATGAGTATACTTGTCTTTGGGGTACATCATTTACCTTTAAGACATGCTTGAAATGATGTTAAAGAGTTATTTAACACTTAATGATAATCATGTTTTGTTTCTGACCTCCAGGGAAATGTACAGGTGTACCGCAGGACCCAGTGACATCAATATTATTACCAACGTACAACTTGAAATGCTACATATGGCATGTATACGAGCTAAGAGTGTGTGTTTCAGGTTGTATGTGTGGGCGAGGATGGTTAGACAGCAATATGCATGTGTACACTGTGCCGTGTGTGTTTGCGAGACAGAGGGTGGACAACCAGATGGATGACTGAGAGAAACAGAGGCTGGAGGTCGATTCATCAAACACAACATTGGGCGGGAGAGAGAGAGAGAGAGAGAGAGAGAGAGAGAGAGAGAGAGAGAGAGAGAGAGAGAGAGAGAGAGAGAGAGAGAGAGAGAGAGAGGGACATGGGGAAAAGAGAGGCCAGGATGCAGATGGAGAGGGAGTATTACAGAGGAGATGAGAGATTGTCACTTTTATCTCCTTTAGTACCCTGAAACAACAAATGATTGGGTGGCTGTGACTCATTGTGTGACTGGGTCTTAACATGGCACTCGGCCTGGCACCAGGGGAGTGATTAAACTTTGATTGAGCTCAGTAGCAAATGGGAGTGTTGAATATTGAATTCACTGCGGCACTTGAAGAAGATGAAGCTTGCTACTCACAGCAGGCGAAGTGACTTCAGCCCGTCGAAGGCGTTCACCGGGATGCAGCGAATCTGGTTATAACTCAGGATGCTGAAAGACAGAGGACACGCACAAGGTCACAACACTCAGTTTATGAATCAAGACGCTGTTTTTCACAGTATGATTTACTGGGATTTACTCATTTCAAATGTCATTCTGTTGTCTCTGAGACTACATCCCTAAATGCATTACAATTAATGTAGAGGGGCTGAAATAAAGAGATTAAAAAGAGGGAGGACAGGAGGGATGACACAGCAGATATGGTTTAAATACCTAAAGCGTAGCCACTGTAGGTTAAACAAGGGGAAATAAACATGGAGGCCACCTTTCAGTGTGTGGAGTGTGAAGAAATCTGCCAGAGGCAAAGCTGAGGCTCCTAAATCACAGCTATGTATTAGCATCTCTCTTCTGAAACTGCCAATGAACTAAAAAGTTTAGTAATGTATGAAGGTGAAGAAAAAAACACGAAAGGACAGAATTCTGATCAGGTTGGCTGTTTCAGAGTGCCATCCTTATTTTCACATAATTAAGCCATATAATGATGCTGCGGTAAAAAGCTGACTGCTGCTGTCTGATCAGGAAAACACAACAATGGTGATCAGCAGTTTTTGGGCTTATGATGCTCTAATGAAGAGTCATAATGACTGATTATCAACAGTTTCCTAAAGGGAAAACAACATGTATCTCCAACTTCAAGTTAAAAACTGATGTTGAAAACAGCCAATACATCTACAGGTTGGGAAAATGTGGAAACCCACCTCTTCAACTCGTGGCACGGTGTGTTTGGGCAAGGCATTTAACACAGCAAGCGTTCCACTGATGCTATCTGCGGGCTAACAGTAGGACTCTGTGTTTGTACTGGGCAGCTCCCAGGCATGAATGATTGCAACTCTATGAAATATAAAACTAGGCGTAGCTGGAAAAGAGCAAATGCACTTTCCATCGACACAAAGAAATCCTCCAAATTGATGTGAAATCCATGTAATAGATAAGATAGAGGCAGAAAAGAGACGACCTTAGCAATAGAAGGAATTTTTATGTGAGATTGAAAGGCAGGACAGAATTGAAGAGAGGGGAATTTCAGAGGAGCCAAAGCAGATTATAATCCAAGAGGTTCATTGAGTGAGTGAAAGGGAGGTGAAAGGACATATTTTAAAAGGAATAATACGATGGGAAAGTAATATACTACATGTAAGCAATGAGATGAAAGAGGAATATGATACAAGAATAAGATAAAAGTGAAGCTTGAAATGAGATGGGGGGAAAGGCTGGGGAGAGAATAGAAGAAGATGGAGAAAGGTGAGGGTCATTTCGGGTACACTTAGGACAGAAGTGGAGAACCTAGAAAGGAGAAGATGAAGATACAGATGAAGAAGAAATAAGAGAGAAAAGAAGAAGCAGGAAACTATAAAGAAAATGACAGGAGAAGATAGGGCGATTAATCAAACTTAAGAGCAGAAAAACACTGATTTATCTTGTGGGTTTCACCCTTACACACACACAACCAATCAGGACGTAGACGGTGTTGTATGCAGGCATGACTAGGTGTGCGTTGCCACAGTAACTTACAGTGTGGCTAGTTGAGTCATGTTGTTGAAGGTGAACGAGGCCAACGTGCTGATGCTGTTGTTGCTCAGGTCCCTGTGTGGGTACAAGCATAAAGTCAGGACACACATACACACTCAACAGATGCATGGCAGGTTATTTAAATTGTCTGCAAACAAGGATGTGTGTATTCTGTTCAAGGTTATGCGAGTGCTACGTACACCAGTGACAGCTGCTTCAGGCCGGCCAGCTCCTTGGGCACAGATGTCAGCATATTACCCTCCAGGTATCTAGAAAAAAAGGTGCATAGTTAGTGTGAAATATATGACATCTACTATGTATTTATTCACCAATACAGACATATGGGGTGAGAAAAATTGCAATATACATGTAGGACATAAAACTTTTAGTTGTGCAACTTCTGTCACACCAAAGAGAGCAGGAGGCAGGGGACATGCAAAGCAGATGAGAGTACATTTTGAACTCTGTTGGGAAGATAAATGAGCTAGAGCTTTATTGATTATTCTGCTAATGGATTAGTCAAACAACAGAAAGATAATGTCCAACTATTACGATAATTGATGTGATTTGTCATGTTTTCAGCCTCTCAAATACAGAGAATTACCGTTTTACCCCCTCACAAACAGGATATGGGATCTTAAATGTTGTATGATATTTGAAATCAGTGTGGCCAGGAGTGACTACAAAGCAGATCAACAATGTAAAATATCAATGTTAAAATACCTCACACCAAAATAAAATCTTGCAAGATAATCTTTACAACCATATCAATTGTGATTTCGCTGGCTAGTGTGAAAAAGTGGGGATTCTGGGCCCAAATAGGCTTGGTTAACATGAAGTGTGTACCCAGCCTTACAGTAGCCTGTACACCAATATACAGATCTGATTCTGGACATTTCTACTCGTTCTGCATAGGTGAATGTCTGTGGAAGTTAATCTCTGAATTCACCAGACAGCAAATCAAGATGGGACAAGATGACAAGATTAGAGGTGTGAACCTGCCCGACTGAGGAAGAGCAGCGTAACAGTTTCAACATGCAGCTTCAAACACATATTCCAACCACTACAAACAGTTTTTACAAACTTCTGATCAGTTTGTGGTTGGGAGGATGTGAGAAAAAACAAGTGAAGAAACATATACACTCAAGCACACACACACATTTGTATGATCCACTGGTCTCTGCTCTCTCAGGTCATAAGTAGGTCATGTGGACAGTATGATGAAGTGTCTTCTTCTGCCTGATCAATACCTAATCACTGCTATTGACCCCGCAGAGCAGGCCTATTTCACAGCTACAGGGGTCCGTGTGAGTGTGTGTGTGTGTGTGTGTGTGTGTGTGTGTGTGTGTGTGCATTAGTTCATTCTACCTATGACAGATTGTGATACGTGTTTTCTAAATGTCCTAATCTCGATTAACACTGCATGTGTGTGTATTCACTAAATAGTTTGTTAGGTCCTGAAACAGCAAAGGGCAACATGCTGCATCAATATAGCACTGCAGCAAAGTGTGTGTGTGTGTGTGTGTGTGTGTGTGTGTGTGTGTGTGTGTGTGTGTGTGTGTGTGTGTGTGTGTGTGTGTGTGTGTGTGTGTGTGTGTGTGCGCGAGTGTGTGAGCGCATGTGTGATAGAGAGTAATCATTGATAGAAATGGCCATTTCTGCCTGTACATGTCTGCTGGTAAGGTCATTGGCTTTTGTGTGTCTGTATGTTAGATCACAAGTGAACGTGTACATCCTTGTGTTTGAGTTTGTCAGTGTGTGTGTGTGTGTGTGTGTGTGTGTGTGTGTGTGTGTGTGTGTGTGTGTGTGTGTGTGTGTGTGTGTGTGTGTGTGTGTGTGTGTGTGTGTGTGTGTGTGTGTGTGTGTGTGTGTGTGTGTGTGTGTGTGTGCATGTCTCACAGCTCCGTGGCGTCCTTGGGAATGCCCTTGGGCAGAGAGTGCAGCCCTCTGTTGCTGCAGCGCACGACGCCTTCTGTGCACGTGCAGACGTCAGGACAGCCAGACGTAGGAAGACAGCCATTATCCTCAACACCTTAAGAGAGAGGGCAGACAAGAGAGCAAATATTAGACAAAAAGGAGATGGAAAAGAAGGATACAGAGAAGGACAGGCACATTACAAAAAGGGACAGAGGTGAGAGATAGAGAAAGAGAAAACAGTCAGAGGAAATGAAGCAGAACGAGGGGAGGGAGGTTGGGGGAGGCAAAAGAGAAAAGAGATAGAGGGAGACACAGAGATAAAGACTGATCTGTAAGTATGGTACTTGGTCAATTCCAATTAGATCTGCACTCAGCACTTTTAAAGAGTACTTAACAAATCCATATCAAATGACCAGAGGCAGCGAATATCAGCTTCACTGATGTGGCTCAACATCTGGCTCAGGACCTGCAGTCATGCTAAAAACCGCCTAGATTATTCTGGAGACACAGCGAGCAGATGTTGGAAGGATGGCCTGCAACGATTTAGGAAAGTCATCTGCTATCATCTTGAGTCATATAGCATTGCCATACCAATGTTCTTTAATAAGTTATTTAGCCAACACACATGGTAGGCTAAGGGGCGGGACATCTCTAAGCAGTTGACCAATCACAACAGACTGGGCTCTGGTTTCAGACAGAGGGTGAAAAGAGGTGCTGCAGCACAAGCAGCATGACAAAGATAAAGACCTTTTTGAACATTAAAGCATGGAGACATGTCACAGTAGAAGCACACAATACACATATGAACCTGAACATGAGCATAACAGGACCCTTCAATGGACACTCCCATTTGTTTTATAATTGCATGAATTGTTTTATACATATTTAATGAGCATTTTTGGTGTGCCTGAGATCCTCCATTTTTTAACTGATTCTCTGTAGTGCATTTCATAATACATTTATTTAAGATTTCCTTTTAATTATGAATAGGGGAACCTGCAAATTGTACATGATTAGTCTCTTACTTTTCATCCTTAATGTGATATCTTTAATCTTGCAGTAAAAAATGAGCTATGTTCCCCACACACACAGAAACATCTGAGTAGTGATTGTAATCGTCTAACACTCAAAGATAAGAATGATCAAAGTCAGTTGTTCTTGGCTTACAACGAGCTCCATTTCCTTGACACACACACAGACACACACACACACATTGACACATACCATGTATACATCACTTCAGGGGACATTACATTGACTTACATGCATTTCCTGGAGACTTATCCTAACCTTAACCATAACCAACACATGCCTAACCCTAACCCTTACCCTTAACCTTACCCTAACCCTAATCCTAAACCTAACCAAGTCTTCACCCTAAAATTAATGATTCCCCTCATGGGGACCTCCAATTTGTCCCCATAAGGGAGGCGAGTCCCCACACGTGACTGTGTAAACAGATTTAGGTCCCCACAAGTATAGTAATGCTAGGCCACACACACACACACACACACACACACACACACACACACACACACACACACACACACACACATACACACACACACACACACACACATAATAGTTGAACTGCTGTCGAAATGTAAAACAAGCTGAGTCAAAACCTTAATGAAGGATAACGAGGAATGGACACTAAGCCTATCATAACACAACAGCAATCTGAGTGTGTGTGTACTGTACGTGTGTGGAGAGAGAGGGAAAAAAAGATTGGAAAAGCAAAAGCCAAGTTTATACTCTTCTATGTTTATACTTGGCTGTGTGTTTGTGACTTTGTGCCAATATGCTGCAGTGACATTAATGCATGCATGGAATTATAACTATGAGTCGTTCTATCCTGTGGCCATTTCCTCATTCACTTTGTAATTTTCTAATTGTGCTAATGTCTAAATGTCAAGCATATTGGCGTGCACGTGTGCATGTGTGGAGCAATGTGTGTGAGTGTGTGCATCTATCTGGTGTGTGTGTTGCAATTAAGTCCACAGGGAGGTGAAGCCGTGGGCTGACTCACTCCACAGTTGGCTGATTGGACTAACATCTAAATGTGCGCTAAATATCTTCTCACAAATTCAATTAACTTTACCTTACCCCCGGCTGCCTCTGGACAACTTAACAGTCATTTTACTCAGCTATAAATAGGCCGGACATGAAGACCTTGGTTGTGTTTGCATGTGTTTCTTTGCTTCTACTCCTTTGAGAACCTCTTAGAGATTTACATCTTCAGAGTACTGAGAGTTAACCGTTGCCAAATGAGATGGTGTCCCTGTTTGGTAGTTTGTTTGTCTGACTTCCAGCAGGATAATTACAAACCTTTGGGGGCAGTTAGGCCTTGAGCCAAAGACATTTTAATTTGAAGCTGGTGGTGATCCAGATGTTGGATTTCAATCATCATGCAATAGTGTGCAAAGTGACTGATATGAAAAAAAAAACCTGAACACTGATGCTAGTCTTCAGTTTTTACATATTATTTTACTCCGATGCAAATCTGTATATTGTTTATGTTAATTTATATTATAAATTCAGATTGTATCATGTACGATGCTGATAAGACCAGAAGTACAAAGGCTTGGTTTCAGCCAACTATGTTTGTGTGTGTGTGTGTGTGTGTGTGTGTGTGTGTGTGTGTGTGTGTGTGTGTGTGTGTGTGTGTGTGTGTGTGTGTGTGTGTGTGTGTGTGTGTGTGTGTGTGTGTGTGTGTGTGTGTGTGTGTGTGTGTGTGTGTGTGTGTGTGTGTGTGTGTGTGTGTGTGTGCTTGGCTGCAAAACTGAACAATGAATATTAAGATCTGGTACCATGTTAGAGTTCCTGTACTCGAGCCAACCTGGCCAACTACTTTGCAAAGCCATTTTCAGTAAATGGCTCCAGCACAGCAGCAGGAAATGAGAAAAGTGTAATAAATGCAAATAAACTTAAGAGGAAAAGAGCGGTAGACTGAGATTAAAAGAGGACAAAAAGGAGATGCTATAAAGAAAAAATTGAGAGAAGAAAGAAACATGTAATGGACAGGAGAGCCAGACCACACTTTGTCCATGGCGTCAAACTGGGCAGCCAAGGCGATGGCCTAAGTTGCTAAAGGCAGGCATTGCTGCGTTAAGAGCAACGTCACCGTAGAAACCACAACATGATGTCATTGACAGCTGCTGTTTTTACTATCCTCAGATTACCCAGTAAAGATATGTGTATGTATCTGCTTTTTTGAGACATGGGATGCAAAGCTGTATCTGGAAGGATTGTTGGGCGGCAGTGGTTCAGTCTGTAGGGGATTGGACTTTGGACCGAAGGGTCGCCGGTTCACGTCCCGATCGGACCAAAAAATACGGAATGTTGACTGGTACTGTAGAGGAGCCAGTTCACCTCCTGGGCCACTGCCAAAGTGCCCTTGAGCAAGGCACCTAACCCCCAACTGCTCACTGGCTGCCTCCGCTCTGACCTCTCAACTGCATGTGTGTGTATTTGTATATGTGCATGTTGTAAAAAGTGTGTACTGTGTGTACTGTATTACCTGTATAAAAATGCATGTGTGTGTACGACAGAGTGGAAACTGAATTTCCCCCTCGGGGGATTAATAAAGGTCCATCTTCTTCTTCTTCTAAACAAAGATACAATAATCAGGACTTCACGTACCTGAGGATGTGACAATATTTGATTCAGATATCAGTGAAATTGTCGAGGGAACAATTGATTTTCCTTATGCAATTAACAATCATTATAAGACCTTTACTGTATCTCACCACCCAATGCTCCACTGCAGCAGGAATTTCCAGGGTTCTCTCATATTCATTAAAATACCTATTTTCCCTTCTCCCATTCGCAGAAAGAGAGACTCACCGTCGCATGTGAAGTCCGGGGTGGCCACATCCTGGATGGGGATCTCCTTCAGGAAGGCGGGCTTCTGACAGCGAGGGTTTCCACTAACCACCCTCGTCTTCTTCAGCCACTGCCCCAGCCAGGACAGATGACAATCACACACATACGGGTTGGACAGGAGGTTACTATGAAGATAAAGAGAGAGCGAAAGGGAAATCGTTGAAAACAGGGTCAACGCAACAAAAAAAAAATCCACCGAAAGTTGGAGGTTCGATCTGTTGCTGCAAAAATGTAGTTGGGGAACATACATGTTTACAATCAATTCATCATGGAAAAAAAGCTGCACACCCTTAAAATACAGGTTTTCCCCAAATGTTACAGAAATACAAAAATATTGGTGCGCTCACATTATTTATATATTTATGTGGTACATTGTACACTGAGAAACACAGAGATATAAGTTATTTTAGTTTTTCGTTGGATTTGAAGACATTTAAATGAAAGACAAAGAGAGCAATGGAGAGAAAGGACACAAAAGAGAAAAGGTTATCATTTATTTTTGTATTCATGTGGAGGACGATGGAGAATGGAAAGGAGAGGTGGCAGAGTGAGACATGTTGACAGAGAGAAAGAAAAGAGAAAAGGTTATCTGTACATTTTATTCATTTTTGATAAACCCTCATAGCATTTTGTTGCTTTTGTCACACTGCTCATGTAATATTCATAATGAACCATATTTAAACTGAATGGGGGCCGAGGAGGCATCAGCAGAACATTCTAGACAGGCGGTATACTTAGGTACATTTTCTTCTCAGCTCACTGCCACTTCAGATCAAATACAGTTCACTGATTACTACTTCTTTCTTTTTTAAGGAGATTTAGGGTTGATACATTATGTAGTAAAACAATATGATGAATATATTGTGAAACGAAAATGTCTTTCTATATTCCTCCCTTTCACTGACAATAAGTGGAATACTTTGGGAATTAAATGTAAGCATCTCAAGGACTCACACCGATCTATTTAATGATGATGTCGTGCCTTCAAGTCATGTCAAGACATTCTTGCAGCGGCTGAACTAATCAACCTGAATGTTGCTGTTTGTGCAACAATACTAATGGTGTGCCACTATAGATAGGGACGAGTTATTTCCTCATTTCCTTGTAATGAATTAACCTTGCTGCCTGGCAACCCGACATACGTTAAATCCCTTCCTTCCTTAACAATGTGTTAATCTTTTAATTAAACGGACAAACTCTATTGGAAAACAATGCAAATGGAGAGATATTAGAAATAGTGAGAGAGAGAGGAGAAAAACAGAAGAAAGATAAGGAAATGAACGGAGGAAGTGTTCAGAACTAAGCTCCATAAATAGAAACTATCCATCTTTCCTTCACAGTAAACAGCAGTAGGTTGCATAGGAAATCAAGTGTTGCTGCTAGGCCAATGAAAAAGTGATGCTGAAAAAAGAATGACAGTGAAAAATGACAGGGTGCATGGTAATAGAATATCGTTCCATTTTTGTAGTGATAATCACAAACAGCCCCACTGAGTTTGTGCAACAATGCATCCACTCATCCATCCTCCCTCTGTCACATCCTCATTTTCCCTCTCTTGTCTCCCACCTTTCCTCCCGAAAGACTCAAGGAGGAACTTGAATTGAAGATGACAGGTACACAGCAGGATATGGAGCGAGAACAAAAGGCAGAACACAAGGAAAGGAAGCAGGAGAGTGTAAGAGGATGTGAGGAGACCTTTTTTTGGCTTGGCATAGCAAATCAATTATTTACAACCTTCACATCTAGGTGGTCAGAAGACTGGAAAGGAAAACACATAACTTTACTTCATGGCAGCTTCTGTATCATGAAAAGGCTGAACACCAGTAAACATTTGTGCACCAATGAAAGCATGTATGCTATACATATAGGCACACACACCAAACACACACATAACATTAAATAGTAGGCCAACTCATGTTTTAGTCGCAGCAGGTGTGTTCATTTTTGAGAAGATAAAAACAAGCTTGCAGATGCTCCTGCTTGTGTCTGGGTATTTGTGTGTGTGTGTGTGTGTGTGTGTGTGTGTGTGTGTGTGTGTGTGTGTGTGTGTGTGTGTGTGTGTGTGTGTGTGTGTGTGTGTGTGTGTGTGTGTGTGTGTGTGTGTGTGTGTGTGTGTGTGTGTGTGTGTGTGTGTGTGTGTGTGTGTGTGTCGGTGGTTGCACAGATGCTGAGATATATATAGCTTTGATAACAAATGTCCTGGGATCCAGACCAATCTAGTCAATAATGATGGAGAGCATATGTGAGGAGAACAGCATCCAGAGAGAAACTTGTGTGTGTGTGTCTGTGTATGTGTGTGTGTATGTTCTGCTAACAAATTCTGAGCCAGAGGGAGAAAAATAGTTCAGACAAGAAAGAGGGACTAACTTTGTTTCGATTCTGCCAGATTTAAAGAGAGACAAAAATGTAATCGGGGCACAAGTTGACAGAGAATGATGGGATGAAAATTAAGAAAAAAAACGGAAAACAAGGAATAGAGGGGGAGAGGGGTAGGAACACATGAGACTTACATGGTGGACAGGGAGTGGAGGGTGGAGAAGGCTCCAGGAGCGATGCTGGTGATCCTGTTGTCGTACAGCGACAGCAGACGCACCGAGCTCAGACCCGTGAATGTACTGTTGTCAATGCAGCTGATCTGGTTGCTCCGCAGCATTCTGCAAACACACAGCATGTATATTTAGTAAACAGACCTAAAACTAACAGATGAACATGTTGTTTTACCTTAAAGAATAGAAGTTACAATGACATCTCTAGAGTCTCCTGTTAACCTTATAACTCATGTCAGAATTAGTCTTGATATACAACATATAAGCCAGGGCCAATTATTTCTAAAAGGCAGTCGTTCTGTTTATCCTTTTCCTGACAATGTGTTTGTCGAAAAAGTTGTATCTATAATAGACAACAACAACAAATTATATGTACACACTTTGACTAGATAAAAACAGACGGACTGAAGATAAAATGAGCATAACCTATAATGACATGAACAAAAGATAAAACGGAAAGCAAGGGGAAATTCAAACCAGTCCCCATAGGACCATCATGACAGAGACTGTAATATGACATTAGCTTTTGACACACAGTCATGTGGGACCAGGCTAACTGAGTTAGTTAGCATTAGCAATCTCTGGGACAGGCTAACCTAGTTAGCAAAGCTATTACTGGACCAGGGAGCCTCTTAACATAATACAGAGACAGCCATGATGCCATTAGAGAGTCATTAGCCGGCATATATAAACATGATAGCATTAGCTAGTCATTACGGAGAACACACAGACAACATTAGCTCATGGTTGCATACACTATCCTGTAACCCCTAATTGGACGCTAGCCTATTTATGGTAGGAGCCCAAATTAGAGGAACAACAATATATGCTGTCATTAGCTTTGATTCCAGGGTGAGTGATTAAACAATCGTGCTGCACTCTTTAAAGTCTGCAGGAGAAAAAGTTAGTCAAGTCCTCCATACATTAAGTGTGGAGGGTTTACGGCACCAGAACAACGTTTGCTGACCATTTTGAAAGACAAATATAACTCTGACTGGACAACTAAACTATAAAAGTGGCTTTTATGTGATTGCAAAGCTCACAGTTAACTTGGCTTTGTTCTCAGAATGGCAAGTTTCAATAAAATAATTTACATATTTGTATTCATTAGCGTTAGCATTCTGAAAATGGGAGCAACTAGGGCTGCTCAATTAATCTTATGTTAATCGCGATTACGATTATGGCTTGCAACGATTACAAAAACAACGTAGGTTTATCGAAATAAAATGATTATTTTTGTATTATTATTATTACTTTTTTTTTTTTTTGGTTTTTCAGTTGAATTATACTTAAAGGTCAGGTAGCGTCATTTTCTTTACAAGCAAACCACTACCAACAAAAATGAAGTGCTGAACACACACACATACACACACGCAGTAAACCTGACTTACAGAGTTTTCAGGCCGATGAGTCCTTTGAACATGCGTCCCTGCAGTCCAGTTAGCTTGTTCCCCGTCAGCAGCAGCTCCAAAACTCCACCCGCTCCATCAAACGCACCTTCACGGATGTCTCTCAGCTTGTTGTTACTCAGGTTGCTGCATGAAAGACAAAGATGCACACATGTTGCAGTATTTGATATTTAGGTTGTTCTGCTTGTGTTTGTTTGAACTACAGTACATGCAGGAAAGCCTAAGATGTCATATTTCCAATTTAACTGCACTAATCAATCATGTTTCTTGACTAATAAATATAAATGTTCTCTCCATCTTAATGTCCTCATCTTGTACACTAGATATTTTGATAACAGCTTCAAGCAATGGCCATAACTTTCTACACACTATGAAGCACATGGACACACCCACACAAAAGAAAATGAGACAAGTGGTCACAGGCAAACTGAAAAGGATTGCAATCTCTCTTCCTTGCGCACATAATGAGAAAAATGAAAAGGGAGCATTTGGTCATAGAGACAATAACTTGAGATGATAGCTATCATAACTACTGTAGCTTTCATTCAAAGCTAGTTTTGTGTTTCCTCTTATCAGCTCCATGGAAGAGGAGAGGAGGAAGAAGAGAGGAGACAAGAGGGGAAGCGCAGAGAAGGAAAATGACAGACAAAATAAAAAAAATAGAATATACATATGCAGTCAAGTTTGAAATATAATAAAAGCAGCAGGGCAGATGCAAAGGATAAGAGAAAATGTGAGGTGAGGAGGAAAGGAGATGAGAAATAGAGGGAAGGAATTGAGAGCAGGAAAATGGAAATGAGTGCTCCCCAATCTATATTGTCAGTGACACTGCTAGATGGTTAGCAATTTCCTCTCCAATAAATCAACTTCTGGTTTCAGCTCTGTCTTTCTCTATCTCGCTCTGACACACACGCACACACACGAACCGAGAGGAGGTCGTAGATAAGGAGTGACTGTAAATCTGAACCGAAGGCCCATCTTCTATTTCCATTTAATATTTGCTTCCTCCATTTCTCCCGCCCACCCTTCCATCTCTCTCTGCCCCTCCCATCCTCTTTCTTGTCCTCAGCCACTCTTCTTCTTCCTTCTGCCCGCAATCCTGTCTCTCTCAGTTTCACTCTTGCCCTCTTTGCATTTATGTGTTTTTACACTTTCCTCTTCCCTTCTTTCCTCTTTAGATCCTCGCTTTCCTCCTTATTTTCCCCTTTCCCTTCCATTGCCTTCACTCTATCACCTGTACTTCCATTTCCTGACTCTTTCTTAACGTCTTTCATCCCTTGTAGCTGTCCATCCACCTTTTTTAGCTGTTTTTGTCCAATCTAATGTCAGTCATCTAGAGCCTTCATCTATCGGCCATATTAAGAAAAGTGTTAAGACTGGAAATGAGCAAGATCCAATTATTAAGATCCTCATTAGCTCACTTTCAGAGGACACCATTTTTAATGCATGCATTATTAAATTAATAAATACATGTAAAAAACACACTTATTGAAGAAATGCTTGCTTCATACATACATCTTCTTCAAGTTTGGCAGCTTCTTAAACGTCCCTGCAGCCTCCAGTATGGCAATCTCATTGTCGTTTAACCGCCTAGAGAGGGAAAGATAAAGGGAGTGGGTTAGACATTTTTCTTTCATGAAACAAACTGCACACAAATGAAGATGCACACACACCCACAGCAACAAGATGGAGAGAGAAAGGCTGCAAGTTAGGGGGGAATGACCGCATGAAGGTTAAGAGGCCTTTAGTGACTGCTGAAGTATGATGTGCCGAAAAACCAGAGGAGGGAGAAGAGAATAATTAAACATGTTGGAGAAGAGGAGAGCAATTCATCTTTTCTATACGGTCATCAATACCCACACTGCCCTAAGCACAGAGAACAGTTTGAGAGGAAGGAAGCCCAACATCTGCTTTATTGAGGTAATTTGTACTAAAAGGGTGCTGCTAAAAGGATGCTTCTAGGGTGTGTGTGTCAAAGTCAAAGTCAGCTTTATTGTCTAAATTACTACATGTGTTATACATCCAGAAATCTCGAGATACCGTTTCCCGCAGTCCCACAGTGTGACATATATACATACAACTAAACAAAAAGGGCCTAGATAAACGGGGTATACAATTTAAAATGTTAATAATATATTTAAAATGTTCAAAGTACAGTTTCAGTGCAGTAGCAGCGGAGATGGGCAGAAAAGTGACATGGTGCTAGATGAGGGAAGGTTGTGTGTGTGTGTGTGTGTGTGTGTGTGTGTGTGTGTGTGTGTGTGTGTGTGTGTGTGTGTGTGTGTGTGTGTGTGTGTGTGTGTGTGTGTGTGTGTGTGTGTGTGTGTGTGTGGGGGGGGGGGGGGGGTTAAAGTCCAGGGGGCAGGGGGGAAAGGGGGGAAAGGTGGGAGGCAGTGTGTGTGTGAGTTTGTGTGAAAAAGGCAGAGTGAGAGACATTGAGGATGGGCAGTGAAAGTTCAGCTGACACTTTTTAATGAGATACAGTTAAAGATTGATCAACCTGGATAAAGCCATGCTGAAATTATACATTGCGAAATCCAAATCAAAGCGGTGGCAAAACATTTATAATCGTGTGATCCATCGCTCTCAGAATATACACATTTATTGAGTCCAAATAGATATTCTAAGATTCTTCTATGCTTATTGAAGACTTTCAAGGCCAAAGCCGAGGATGGATTTTCTGTGGCTCGTGGGACGAGTCACAAAGAAAGACAGAAGAGAGAAGACATATATAAGCCTTCAGCTCAGCCACAACCTCCCATGATTTCCCCTGATAAGGCAGGCTACAAAGGGCACAACTGTTGGTGTGTGTGTGTGTGTGTGTGTGTGTGTGTGTGTGTGTGTGTGTGTGTGTGTGTGTGTGTGTGTGTGTGTGTGTGTGTGTGTGTGTGTGTGTGTGTGTGTGTGTGTGTGTGTGTGTGTGTGTGTGTGTGTGTGTGTGTGTGTGTGTGTGTGTGTGTGTGGCCTTGAAAACCCCTCTGGTTGGATGTGTTGTTAAGAAAAAGGCAAGAAAAAGAGAGAGGGTGTCGAAATTGTAGAAACTTTGATCTGCCCTCTAACCACCCATGAAGGACAAGGTTTATATTTTTGACATGAAGCACCATGGGAACAGATAGAGGGGAATGAGAGAGGACTGGAGGATACAAAAGTTCTCAGAGGGAAACAGAACTAAAGAGAGCGAGAAAGAGGAATTGGGAGCTAATGGTCTGTGGGATACAGGCATTATTATTGATCTAAAGTGGCAGCCACGGTTGAATTCCCCCCATAAGCAACCGTCCTGTATTGGCCTTAATGCTGCACTGGTCTCTTATTCTGCAGCGTTTCTCCATTAGTAACACAGTGATAGCCATGGCAGAAGCTTTTCATCCCTCACCTACTTTTTAAAGTTGTGAAGTGATTCAACATTACAAGATAAAACTTTGCCTCCGGCTCGATTCCTATTTCCGGTGTGGAAATATTAGCTTATTGAATATTCGATCAAGTGCCAGGTGCTGAAAGTAAAATGGTGCTTGCGGATTTTAGGGGCAGTACACTTTTCTTGTGTTCCAGTTTTGACTCAACTAATCACTCACTAATTTAGTTTTATTGTATATCATCCTAACACAAAACGTCAGCACTCTTTTGTATGCTAACATGTTTGCTTCAACTAGCAGATTAGGAGCACACAAGCTTTAACCTTTTTTGCAATCAGATTACGGTATTCCTTTTGCGTTCTTTCTGTTACTCCCGTTCCATTTTTCAGCAGTACAATGAATGATCCATGGGACTGCTCAGTATTCTAGTGTGAGACCCTTCGCCAGACATGATGATGGCTCCTTTGGGACTTTGAGGGAGATGGAAAAGACTGCTGAGTGGCATTTTGGTCCCAGAGCAAAAAAATGAAAAGTGACATTTGTGGTAGAGCTCTAAGAGAAGCGGAAAGACATCGGGAGGAAGGCAGACATGTGTGCGTGCATTGCATATGTGTGAGCATATCTTTGCATGTACCTGAGTATGTTTCCATTTGTATTTATGGATGTTTTGGTGTGTGCATGTGCCTGAGAAAGTGAACACTTCCTGACAGGTCTGTGGCATGTTAAAGGAAGTATAAGGGTTTGCAGTTTCAGGTTAAAGCAGTCTGACACATGGCTTTTAATCTGACATGTCAGCATGTGTTCGCACACATTAAACTGTACATGTGTTAATGTTAAAAAGGAAACACGGCTGACTTACAGGTCTGTGGTGTGTTCAGGGATGTGTGGAGGTACGCGGGTCAGTTTGAGATTGGAGCAGTCGACCACGGTGCCTTCACAGCGACATTTCTCAGGACAAACCAGATCCTGGAAACAGTCTCCACTCAGACGACTACGATAGTCCTCCTGACCTGCAGAGTCAAGATGGAGGGGACGAACAGAAGAGGACGAAAGTGACAAAGGAGAAATAAAAACACAGAGTGGGGGGACAAACCAAAGGATTGGCAGCAGGTGGAAAGGGAAAGGAAGAATAGCCAGTTGAATTAGGTCAACAAAAATAATGGGAAATAGAAAGCAAAAGAGGGAAAAAGATAAAGGGTAAGAGAAAAAGACAAAAACAATGGTTATTCCATTTATATATGAAAAGACAATCCTATGTATACCTTATAATAAAGGCAACATGTTATGCCAACCAACATACAATTGTACATAAGATCACATGAATATTAGGAACTATCCGTTTGCACTGCCAGGTTTGTGTCTAATCTGTTTCCTGTTGGAATTCAAATGTACTTTGGCTTTAATATTCACTGTAAAAAGGTTGTTAAACATATTGGCAATACATTGGTGGAACTGTGTGTCCTTCATGTAGTTGATCAAACAGGCAGCAGCAGTCCTGATCACAGGGCTGATGCTGAAGGGTGGGGGACAAGGCTTCAACTATCAATTAAAGTAATAAGCATGTGGTTTCATGAAATCATTTTGTTCATAAACATGGTTTAACCCCGGATGTTTCTTAACAAGGTAAGCCAGAGACCACTACTATTATTTGGACATATTGTGAGCAGATATTATTTATGGCCGTTAGTGCTAGAGCTGGTTTAAATCATGCAGCAGTTGTATTTGTGAACCACAAGCACGTTTTAAAGGGTCTCACGGATATCATTACCTCTGTTTCTCTTTTCAACCTGGCTTGTCTATCTGTTCTCGGTCAATTTAACCTTTTCTGTTTTTGGCCAGTCTCCTGTCAGACTGCTTTTTGATTGGCACAGAATACTTGTTCTTTGATTCTCTGTCTCCACTCTTATGTGCTTTCTCGTCACTGATAAAGAACTAAGACCACCTATTGAGGGGTCAATTGCAATTTACAACCTAGATTTGAACTCAGTGAATGATCGCAGCTCCTCAAAGATATGCATCTGTTAGGAGAATTGGCTGCTTAGCTACATTTTTGACTGCCACAAGCACTGTTGGTTGGAAAGACAGAAAGTAAAGAGTAGGGCAGCGAGTAAGGTAAAAAGGGGGAGATAGAGAGAAAATCATGTTGGGTAGGGACTCAGGATTTAATATTACTAAAACAAAGAAGGAAAGGGGAGCGGGAGCGACAGACAAAAAGCAGGTAGAACATAGTGTGGGAAGGTTTGTAACAACAGTCTACTAACACACCAACAAAGAGTTTAATCAGACTGAATCCAAAACACTGTGTTTTATTGAGTTTATCATGCATTTGAGACCCTAAAAAGACACATCAACACTTTCCATAAGAAACAACATTAGTTAAAAAGAAAACAGAGCTCCAAATGTATGTTGGCAGTTGAGCATTCATGAAGGATGTTTATGAATGCCTGACATAATTTATATTAGATTGGTTATCAATGTAAATGTATTTCAACCACAGTAAGAGTCCCATGTATCAAAAGCCCTACACATAAATACAAACAAACAGAGGTAAAGAAGTAAACCCTTATTTTTTGCTCCAAGGCGCGTGATTGGCTGGGAGAGGCAGGTGGGAGTGTGCTCGGCGGTCCCTGGCGCTTGACGGAACCATGTGATGCCACAGTAGGCGGGGCCACATGGTTAGATCAAGCACAAGAGACAGCTGCACGAACCAATCAGAATGCAGGTCCTCACAGGAGGAAGGCGGGGCAACAGAGAGCTGCACCAATCAGTGAGGGGGGCGGGGTCCATACAGGATAGGAGAGGCAAAGGACAGCTGCAGATCAACCCGCCCACCAAACGAAAAGTCCTCAATGGTCCAGACAGAGAGGAAGAGGAGATGCAGGGAGAGGAGGCATGGGACTGCAGAGAGCGAGGGCCGAAGCAAAGAGCAGCCATAACCAGCTTCAGATGTGTCATTGGTATCTTTAGTAACTCCATGGGCAGAGCACTAACAAAAAGGGTTAGCTTACCACTGAGACCTTCCATGCTAAACTGCAAAGCATGAAAGCCCTTACCATTTAATAGAACTGGTGATGCTACTCACTTTGTTCCCGCTTCAGGCTAGGACAAACCATTTTAGCTAAAAAAAAGAAGGGGTGAAAATCTAATATCCCCAAATGGTCGGTCCTACTCTGATGGAAACAATTGATTTGAAGCATTTTGTTTGCCTTTCTGTTGTTTCTGCTGTTGCATTATTCTTTAGTGTCATGCTCCAAATAAAACAAATATGTGCAACAGAACGTGATTCCTAGCAAAGCTGCTTTTATACAAACAAATATGTTGTTCATTATAAAACATTAAAGAAATAAAACCCTTAAACAAACCCTTATTAGCATATTTTGTGAACATCTTTTTTATTTTTTATCACAATCCCATTCAGTCTAAGGTTAAAGTGATTGATTAAACACAGTTGACAAAAATGCTCCTCTATGCTTCCTTGTAAAACCAATTATTAGCTTTCAACCGCCACAGAGTTTGTACAATGTCTGTAAAGGGGATTTCACAAATCTATTTTCCAGTTATCCATAAAAAGGCATTCAATTAAGAAAGAGAAAACAGCATGAAGAGCCACTGCTGAGAGACACTGGGGATGTCAAGTAGACGGTCCTACACAGACACAGTCATTCACACACTCACAAGTGGGCGATCACAGTCTATAGCCAGTCTCCGTGGAGTTATTATTGTGCTGCTCCAGTATACTGAATTGGTCTGTGTTGTAATTAGTGAGACCCATGGCTCGCATCAAAGGAAATAACAGCAATAAAATATTACCACAGAGAGACATACTTGCGTTTGAGTGTGTGTGTGTGTGTGTGTGTGTGTGTGTGTGTGTGTGTGTGTGTGTGTGTGTGTGTGTGTGTGTGTGTGTGTGTGTGTGTGTGTGTGTGTGTGTGTGTGTGTGTGTGTGTGAGAGACAATAAATGCACATCAATTTCTAATTGCACACATAAACCAACATGGTTTTCAAACTACAACTATTAATAACATTTTATTTGGCAATCATGACATGTTACCTTTCACCTGATTAGTGTGAATGTTAGTGCAAGCATTTCATTATGTGTGTGTGTGTGTGTGTGTGGATGAACTAATTTCTTACCTGTGCACCTGAACTTCTTGCCTTTCACCTGGCTGATGCGCTTGTTAGCCAGCCTCCTGGGATGGCTGCAGCGCGCTCCACTGGTCTCAATGGGGTTGTCGAACAGGTAGTCTGCCAGCCACTTCAGGTGACAGTCACACATGAAGGGATTCTGGGCCAGATGACTGAGAGAGAAAGGGGATGATGGGTATGTCAGAGGACAAGGAAATATTAGGACTGTACAGTTACTACAGCGTCTGATCTAAAGATGCAAAACAGTGATGATTAAACTGAAACCAAACACTGTAACATTTGTTATAGATGTGAGACCTTGGTGCAGACAATAATTCCACTTGGAAAAGCCAAGGGGGAACGTTTTCTATTTCCAATTTTTAAAGTAAACCTAGGACAAAACGTTGAAGTATTGTACTCACAGTTCTATTAACAAGTGATAGGGCTAGGGCTACAACAGAGGTGGCCAGAAGTCAATTGGCTAGTTTTGTCCAATTACAGTTAAATCAAAATGTGTATTCTCGAATATATTACGAAGAAAAACAGCAATATATCACGTTAAAGAAGAAGAGACCGGAGGTACTTGCCATTTTATTAGGGAAAGTCTTAAACCAAATAAACGATAAACCAATTACTGAAATACTTGCTGATTAATTTGAATTATTGCAGTAAGAAAAACTCCTTAAAAGATCGTTTTACTTACAGAGTCTTGATGGAGCGCAGAGGGGCGAACAGTCCTTTGCTGATGGTTTGCATTTTGTTGTCGTACAGCGACAGCAGGTTGAGGTTCTGCAGGTCTTGGAAGGTGTTGACTCTCAAACAGTTAATTTTGTTGGCATTTAGCAGCCTGAAACACAATCAGGAGACTTTTGTTATTTATCCGTCTTTCTTTTACCTATTCAGCTTCATTATCTCAAACACAAACAAAGATAAACACACCCACTGATAATGAAATACTTCATTTTTCCAAGCAGCATCTACTGCAGAACCACTATGTTCTCCCCTCTCATCTTCTTGTTATCCTTATTTCTCTCTCCGTCCCTGACCATAGCCACAGTCTTGATAATATTTTCTCTGGCCATGATAAATCTGAAAATTGCGGTTTTATATATTTTCCCTTATTTTTCTGAGCAAGGGAGGAATATCTACTGTTATATATTTGTTTTTGATGGGAGAGACGGATGGCAAGGGGAAACAGAAAAGAGAAAGGAAAGACATAGTAGAATGGAGTTTGGATGGAGGAAATAATGGAGTGAGAGTGAAGGGACAGGCCAACATTTAATTTTGAGTGACACAGATATACAATTAAGTGAAAGCGGCTGGCAGACGAAATGGAGGAGTGAGAGAAAGGAAATGAGAAATGTGATAGAGGGATTAGGTAAATGACAGGAAAGGTTTGCACCTCCACCCTTTCCTACATCTCTCTATCATTCCTGCACTTCATTAGCTAATAAAGCAGAGTTGACAGCTTTTTCCTGTACCTCCACCTCTCTATTTTCCACTTCTTGTCCGAATCACTCTCAAACTCTCTTTCTCTTCTCGTTCTTTGTCTGACAGGTGACTAACTTGGTGCTGGTACATCGTCTCAAGTCATCTTAACGAGCGCTTATACTTGCACAACCTGCTTTCCACACACACACACACACACACACACACACACACACACACACACACACACACACTTATAAAGGCAGATACACACAAACACACACACACGCTGCTCTGCGACATATCCACGCCTCATTAGTCAGCTCACAGGGGGAGAGCTAATTACTTGAAACTGCACCAGTAAAATAAAGCAGCGCAGACAATATAAACAGACCGGTTGCTATGCAAAGCAATAAACTCATCTTTGTCACGGAAGGTTGACAAACTGCTTGAATCCCCAGTGAAAGATAATTCATAATGTAAAATGATGGCACTATATAGGAGAATAATAGCTACTCGAAATTCCTGACAAACTGACTGACATTGTTCTTCCATCAGCAGAGAAATATTTAAACATGTTTGCCTCCCTGAGCGAGCGCCAGCAGGCAATGTCTTTGTGGGATTGACCAATGATGTGGCAAGAGAGGAATATTAAGTCGTCAATCAGTACATTATTTATTCATCCATTGAAGCAGCTCAACATGCAGAGCTACTGGTTTTGAATTATCCAATTAAGGCATCAAGTGTTTAGGTATAAGCAACCATAAAGCATTTAGAGTTTAACATCATCATGACAAGGTGTGAAGGGGATGCGTTTCCAATGCGGGGATATTAAATGTTAATGATGTCACGACATATACAAAACACATTTCCTCTCCTTCTGTTTTTCTAATATGTTCTGCACTTCATCAATATCTTTCTTCCTTTGTATCCATGTCTTTTTTCTTTATGTCCTTCCTTATCCATTTGTTCATCTGTCCATACCCCCCTCCCCTCCTTTCTCTCTGTGTCTGACTATGCACCATGCATCCCAATGATCCACCTAAGCCTGTAAAAGGTGTTTGTGGGTTACATTCACTCGTCCTCATTCTCTTTGCCTCACTTCCCTTTACGACGGAAAAGCCCAGAACATGAGCTGTTTCTGCAGTGGACTGCGGCATTTGCAGGGACCATATGCCACATACAGTACCAACGTAGCCGTTATAGGAGAACACATCTTTACTGCATGCTGAACCTCTGCTGCAGTGTGAACCTCTGCCCATGAGGACCTATTCACGATTAATAGTTGTTGACACTAATTGTTAGAAGAACTATGGGAGATCACATTATCTTTATTACAGTTCATCAGTTTGGTTCATGTTGATCATTTAGAAAATAGTTTTCTGTGTACACACACACTATGCAGGACAGATGGAGCGTTAATGCATGCATAGGGGATGCTACTATAGCTGCCACTGTGCAATTGTGATGATTACCGAGATGGGCTGTTGCTCATAAAACGTCCACTATGCTGTATATTGAAGCACATAAAATTGGCCGTAGCTGTGATCATTGTACAAAGGTAATGTACTGTAGATATGACTCTCTCATGCTGCGCCACCAAATCATCTTAATCAGGAAACTTAAGTACTATTTAGCTTTATGATGCTCCAATTGGTGCCAATTTAATTGCCACTGCAGGTAAATGTGGCCTCCTTATTAAGATGATATAAACGTCTGACTCAACCAAAGAAGGCTGGTATTTTTCCATCCTAGTTTTTCATATTCTTGACCTCAAGGTACTTTTCTTCTTGGCCACAAAATTCAGTGGTATACAGTGACTTATGCCACACAGCGGTTATGTTCCTTGCCGATAAATCATCTGCATTGAAGCCTATATGTTTGTAGGCGGTAATTCATTTTACAGGCCACATGTTTATTGGTTGCCACTTAATCAATTTTTTTTTTAAAGTTACAAATTCTCACCAATACAGTTTCCTCTTAAGTTAAACCTTTGAATGTGATTTTCTTTTATTTACTGAATAATGTGTTTCATTGTTTTCTTTGGGCCACACACATATACACACACACATAACAAGAGACCACACACACAGTACTTACAGTAGCTGTAGGGCAGCCAGTCCATCAAACAATCCCTTGGGAAGCTCTGTGATCTTGTTTCCGTACAACACCCTGCACAGGACAGTCAAAACAACATCATTTAGCTTACAGTGTTTACGAGGCTGTCCGCACACATGAAGGAGGCTGCGCAGCACATTACATCATTTGTTGTTTGGACATTATTCCTGCTCTACTCTGCAACCATACATATTTTAAAACACATCAATCTTACAATCTAATTTTGATCATGACATGATGTTTTGGCCATGATTTAACCAGTAACTCTTACAGCCAGCCTATCCCAATTGAAACCCTGAATCATATTATGCTTTCATATTCATTTCCTACATGCCTGTGTTGAACATGATAAGCTTATTCAACTCATAGGCAACAAAACCATAAACTTTGAAGATATATTGATTTTACTGGGCTGCTACACTTTAATACAAAAATGGCACCTTCAACCAAGATGCCTTTTAAAATGACCTTCCTTGACCAACCCATCTTTCATAAAATTACAGTTGGCTCTCCTAAAGGCGGAGAAGACCCTGAACCTATCTGCTTGGAATGGAAACAAAGACATTGGTCAGATTATAAAATCACAGTAATTTAGTACAACCTCTTGTTTTACTAAATACACAGTTGAATCATTCTTCAGAAGTGATCGTGGAAAACTGAAAGTATGTCTGAGATGTGCTTCTCATTGCAGTTGTAATCATTTAATTCACTTGAGCAATTTTGTACTTTGCTAAATCACGCCTTAGCTGGCCTGCAGTGATATTCCTGTTCAACTGACTCTGCTGTGTGTGTGTGTGTGTGTGTGTGTGTGTGTGTGTGTGTGTGTGTGTGTGTGTGTGTGTGTGTGTGTGTGTGTGTGTGTGTGTGTGTGTGTGTGTGTGTGTGTGTGTGTGTGTGTGTGTGTGTGTGTGTTCAGTCTTAAAATCCAGCGTTCACCTTGTCTAACCCTTCTTGTCTGTCCGTCTCATTGTCATGCTCCAGATTGGTTCAAATTAAACTGTCCTTCATGTTCTTATCATATTCAACCTCAGACACACACACACACACACACAAACACACACACACACACACACACACACACACACAACACACACACACACACACAGACTGATTGCAGGCACGTACACAATTGCACAGATGACAAAATGCAAAGATCCACATGTAGCACACACGCACACTCTTTAGCATTGTGGTCTGGTTGTCAACCTCGACAACATTTTATTTGCTTAATGTCTGGAAATGCAATTACCTCCCTGTCTGGGTATTTGGTCATAGCAAGCACGTGTGTCATACTTACAGTGAGATGAGGGAGCGGAGGCCAGTGAAAGCATCTGCGGCAACATCAGAAATCTGGTTCTTACTCAAGTCACTGGGGGGAGAAGACAGAGAGAGAAAGAGAGTGTACATTAATGGGGCTCATTCTGTGTAAATGTCCTAGAACTGTCTGACAAATGATCATGAGAGAATACATCAGCAGAGGTCAAGGCAAGGGGACATGACTACAAACATGTAGAAGGTCTGAATATGTAAAGTAAATGAAAAAAAGAGAGGGAGTGAGAGTGATGGACAGGGTGAGAGTTTAGTGACAGGAGAGAGACAGAAACTGGCAGCAGTGGCATGTTAAGTGCAGTTCATGTCATTCACCTCACTGCTGTAAGATATATTATTTAACACTTCTGTGGAGGTTAAAACTTTATCTGTACATCTGTGTGTGTGTGTGTGTGTGTGTGTGTGTGTGTGTGTGTGTGTGTGTGTGTGTGTGTGTGTGTGTGTGTGTGTGTGTGTGTGTGTGTGTGTGTGTGTGTGTGTGTGTGTGTGTGTGTGTGTGTGTGTGTGTGTGTGTGTGTGTGTGTGTGTGTGTGTGGTGGATAACCTTAAAACCTGCAGATCTGACATGTTCAGCCATTTGCACGATAAGGAAATGTTTCACTAGTGAGTTTATGTGTGGGTGTGGAATGTGTAATGAAGCTAGAGGAGTGTGTTTGTGTCCGGGGGGATACATAACTTATCTGGTGAAAATGTAAAGTTTCTGACTTTTTAGATGTTTTGTTTAAAAAAATATTATATATTATATTATTATGTATTTTCATGAAAATCTTTTAAACTGCTCGAATAAAGATTCAGAATGTGGTCAACAAACAAGAATAAGGTCTAATTTAAAAAAAAAAGTATTCAAGCCTTGTTCATAGAAATAATGTCAGGAACAGGTCAATTATCATATTAACATCTTACAAAGCATTAGACTGGCTTAAAATCTATCTCAGGTTGGACTGTGAAAGTCAATGCGCTGAGTTTATGGTGGATTACTGTACTTAACCTTGGAGTGCCCCAAGGCTCTACAGTGGGTCTGCTTTATTTTCTGCTCGCATTCATGCTTTAGGAGTGGACATAATGAAACCTACATGTATACTCATTGATATTCAGATGGTGCAGTTGTTGTAGTTTACATCATATGGACTTTACTGGTTAAGTAAGATAATAAAACAATGCAATCATTTGTGGAGTGAGTATAAGAAGATTGCTGCTAAGGTTAATGTGAGTCGTGTTCATGCATATACATGTAGGTGCATGATTGTAGACTTGTCAAATTGTGTTCATCTGTGCACATTGTGTGTGTGTATTTGAGAGTTTGTGCACAGTTGTATCAATACTTACATCCTCTTGAGCTTCTTGTACGCTGAAAAGGCTCCTGCTGGGACACTTTTAATCAAGTTCTGCTCCAAGCGACTGAGAGAGAAATAGGGAAAAAAAGGTGTTAGATTAACAATCCCTCAGAATTAATTAGACACGCACATTATCCCTAAACCACACAAAGAGAACATTTGAATACAACTTCAACATGAGATGACAAGATTATAAAATACATTTTGAGTTATTTCATTATTTAATTTCACCAAGGACAGATAAGTCATTGGTTACCATGAAGTCCTGCTTGCCCCACAACCTCAGTCAAGCACAAGCAGAAACAGTTCAAGAGGTGGCTGTTCCAATCAAAATCTACACAATATTCCCACAGGTTGGTTATTGCTTTGCAGCAGGGAGCAGTAAAGGTCACTGTAATGTGGAGTTGATTTTTGCAGTTCAGCAGGAATTAACTTATATGGGACCAACATGAGAATCAGAGCAACCAACACCTGGACTTCGGACAACAATTGCTCAAGACTCTGGCCAACTAGTCACAAAGCAATTTCTTTCGCAAATACTGTCGGTTGCTTTCTGTTTTCGTGATTGTCTAGGTAACACATTGCCCTTGAGTAATACTGTGGACATCAACAGTTAATATAACGTTAATATATTGTATATAAAAGTGGCTCGCTGCTCTTAAACCTAGGGGTGGATTATGGGTTAAATTCAGAGTTTACTTCAAATCTTTGCTTTTTTCCATTTCATGGGGTCTGGATGAAAATGTGAAAAAGGAAGAAGTGAGAAGAGAAATCCTAGAAGGGGAATCGGAAATTAGGACAACAAAGGAGAAATCAGAGGAGTGGAAACGTGCAAACAACAGGGGAAAGGAGAGGAAAAAATCAAGAGGAACGGAGGAGGATGCGGTGAGGTCCCAAGGCCGGCCCCAGGGTCAGCTGTCAAGATGATAAATGGGAACTAATTCACCCTTCTTCCTTCTCTACTCCTCCTCTTCAGACCCAACTCTGTCTTGCTCTTGACCTCAAGTTGTTCTCTATCTATCTATCTATCTATCTATCTATCTATCTATCTATCTATCTATCTATCTATCTATATATATATATATATATATATATATATATATATATATATCTATCTATCCAACTATCTATCTAACTATATATCTATCTATCTGACCACATTTAGCAGGAATAAATGCATTGTAATTGAAGTCATAGCAGAAACCTTTCAAATGAATCACTACATGCTCCTGGCTTTTGAATGCAACACAACCCTAACAGGTAAATGTTTCTTGGCCGTGTCCCTTAACACATTTCCACACTTCACGCACTGGCAAGCAACAACACCTTATTTCTTCTGAGGGGTCAAAATGAATCAAATAAGTACTGACATTGCCGGAGACAATCAACACACACAACAATTAAATTATATCTGGGGGCTTTAAAACAAGGTTGAGTCAAAGACACTTAGAGGCTCAATATCAAAGGATGTATTCAGGGGAAGACATTTAGAGAGGCAATATAAACAATCTATAAGGCAAGGTGCTGATTAAACTGCAACTAGAAATGGAGATGGGTCTGGCAGGTGAGCATGTTCACAATGAAACACACACACACACACGGTTGATGTTCAAATAAAGTAAAACGCCTTGAGACCAACCTGTTTTGTTAAATTGCCCTATTAATGTTTTTGACTTAAAGAGACATATTAGAACACAAAGACTTGGAAGTGCACAGTTGTATGTTGTACACACATGCTCACATGCATGCACGCATGCACACACACACCACCCACACACACACACACACACACACACACACACACACACACACACACACACACACACACACACACAAGATGACTTTGTCCCCTTTGGAGGACTGACAATACATCATCATATTAGTCTATATTGTTTCTGGCTGAAGCAACAACATGTATTTATTAATTATATGCGTGTGTGTACATATGTGTCTGTGCCGAGGTGATTGAATCAGACAAGTTGTGCATGTGTGTGTGTGTGTTTGACCGTCTCAGAAAATGTGTGTGTTAGTGTGATTTGTGCCCAAGTTGTTTGCACATACAAAACTGGTGTGTCTGCATGTGTGCATGTGCACTGGTGTGTATGTGAGTGTGAATCTATTACTTATGCGTGGGAGATATAGAGGTATTGGCGTAGCGTTGCGGGGGAGAATTGCTCCCTTACTCAGAGAGCAATCAATCAGCTGTCCTCGGTACAAACAAACAGGGTACAACGATCAATACGGATATCAAACACGCCCCACTGTGGGGTGTGTGTGTGTTTAAATGTGTGTAAGAGTCTCAAAGGAGGAGGGAGGGAGGAAGGGGAGGTGAGTGTTTAAAAGAAAGGGTTCTGTTGCAGTCTCAAACAAGATGCCATTGCAAAAACCACAGTTAACAAACTGCGTGTGTATGTGTGAATATATATAGTATCTTATGTTTGTATTCAAATGCTGGCTTACACATTCCCTTATATCTATTTTTAATCTTATGAATAATTCAGAACTTCTCCCCCAGTAGAGTAGAATCTCAACACATTGTTTACACACAAAATTAATGTTTAATTAATGAAAACAAGGACATAAATTGCTTTGATTTTTGTGGCACCAAAAGCACAAAATGTTCAGGCAGAGATTTCACTATGGGCCCATCATAGCTATGTGGCCAGAATATGGTTTTAAATGGGTTATGAGTAAATATATTGACTGGATATCCAAAACTGTGAAAATAGTGTAGGGATATTGAGAAGCATACACTTAAAGAGGGCATAATCCACGATATGCCAAATTAGTCAACGTAGACACACGTAGCATGTAAGAAGTAAAATAAAGCACTCTTACATCTCCATGATGCCCTCTGGGAGGTTGGCTGGTATTTCAGTGAGGCCTTTACGTCGACAGTCCACTATGTTGTTGTTACAGCTGCAGCTGGCTGGACACACCGCCACCTGGGGAACACAAGTCCTCAGCTCTGTCTGTGCTGGACCTGTAGGAAGCAATGTACAGATGAATTGAAACAGATTTGCTTTCATTTGTTTGAAAAACACTTTTCTTAGTCCACTCAGACAGAGAATAGGACGTTACTCCTTGCCTGCAGCTACATTTACTTTACTACTAGTGCTAACAATTCTCCAATCAAATATTAGCTTCTGTTTTATTCTTTATGATGTTTTGTATCTTCTTATGCAAGTTTCTTTCAATGAGACAAGCCTCAGTGTGGAGTTTTAGTGTCTCATATTGGTCTTCATGTTGTATCAGAAGCATTTGCATACAGCCAAGAATACTTTTTAGGAAGTATGCCATCTATTGGCAATAAACCTATAAACTAAATTTGAGTGCTAAACATCATCAAGCGTAAACGAAATAATTGCTGGAAACATATATTGAAGATTAGGAACAGAAGGAGCGAGATAGGAATATGAAATAGAATACAGGAGAATAAATCAAGTAAGGAGAGGAATGACAAATGTAGTGATGGAAGTAAGAAAGAATAAAAGAAAGACAGGGTGTTATTGACTCAGAGGGTAAGAGACAGAAATGAAAAAAGAGCCAAAAGAGGAGGTGTGCCATGGAGCGTGTACTAATAAAGAGAGCACAGCCTGACATTAGAAAAGAGAGCTGAATATGAGGCCTATAAACAGCGTCTATACTATCTGCGGCTGATAACACTATTGCTCTTATACTGGCCTTTTAGCTGATTGCACGCTCTACATGGTGTAATTATTTCTGTGTGATAAACTCAATGCTGAGCTGTCTGTAGATGATAACAATGCCGCCTGTAATAAAGACCGTTATGTTTAATACATCCCCTGTGATGTTGAACTCTAAATCAAAGAGTTTCTTCTCCCAACAACATTACATCCAAAAGGGAACTTGCATTTAAATCCAATCTGTATATCATATAAACACATTGGTGTTTCTGAATAGTTCCAGGTAAAAAATAACTTTAGAGGCTCGATTATACTGAACAAGTATTATAGTCCCTGTGCCAAACGATGCAAAATCAATGGAGCAAAGATCCATTTGTATTTAAAGTTATTTTCCTGGATTTTATTCTTAAGGTGTTGGATACAAAAACAAAAAAAAGAGGAGGCTTCTTTTAATATCACCTTGAGTTAAGAAAGAGTCACATCATCACATGCCAAGAGAAGCACTAACTGCAGTGAGTCCTTCACTCTTGACCTGTTATATTTCAATAGAATATTATGTTTACAGTATGTGTGTTGATGCTGGCTTACCATTGCAGAGAAAATCCTTCTTCTGCACATCTGGGACGTTGAGGCCCCTCATGTGGGCGGGGGCCATGCATTGGGTGAAGGGAGCCAAGCCCCGCCTGGCTCTGAGCCAATCAGAGAGCCAGGACAGGTGGCAGTCGCAAAGGAGATTGTTGGAGTGCAGTCGTCTGAGAGAGATGGAGAAAGAAATGTGTGTGAGTGAAATGAAGAAGAAGAACATATCCTAAAATGTGCATTTGGAAAGGGAAAAGCCTTTCAAAAAGTGTGTCTGGATTATCTCAGTAAAAGCAAATGTTTTGTATCAGTTGGCACTGATTTGGTGGTGACACACACACACACTGACACACACAGAGTAATATCCCCAACTCTCATTTCCCGAAGGTCTGTGACAATATGACTTCCTTTAAAGGGAGGACACATAAGGCTGAATGACAATCTATTCAGAAAGACAGAGAAAAAAGAGAGAGGGGCACAAAGGTGGGATAGAATAGAGTAAATGAAAGATTTAGACATGAAGCGAGACGAAACAAATAGCAAGTAAAAAGGACAAAACAAAAATAAAAGAGAAAAAGAATAACAAAAGGAAACAATATATATTTACAGTTTATTCTTATTGTTTGTATGTCCCTGTTGCTGGGGACAATCCACAGAACATGAAAAAAACACTAACATTAGAATTATTTATTTGGAAAAAAGTGCCAAACCCAAAATAAGTCAATGAATTATCCCAAGAAATTAGCTCACTTTTCTGGAACAAGATGCTACTGATTTATTTGTTACGTCACTTTAAGGTTCTGAGAGACCATAACACATTTCAATACGGATGGGTTGTTAACACAAAACTGATAAAAAGCCAATTTATCTGCAGTGCTATTTGTCACACTTCAGGATGTAACTGAACATATGATTTTGTTCCTAGATGATCTGTTGATGCATTCTGCTAAACTGCATTAGACTTTGCTCATACAGTATAAAAGTGCAACAGTGCGAGTAGATTCAATGATAAAAAGATCCCTTCATCTGAATCATTTAAGACTTGTGGCATTAATTAAATGGTACAACTCAATATAGAACTCATCAGGTGATGTTTCGCAGAGCTGAGACTCTCTACAGGCTGCACTGACTGGATCTGACACCTTAAAAAAGAGGAGGAGAGAAAGAGCCATGAGGAGAAGCAGGGCGGATGAACAGCAGAATGTCTTGTCAGCATATTATATGCCAGCCGGGATATCTAGCCTTTTAGAAGACAGGCCTCCCTTTGTAATAAAGCAGAGGACAAATCCTATTATGGAACAGAGATGGGCTCATTGATGCTTTGATGCTAGCAGCGGGGGCAGTGGGTTTTAATCCCGCTCTCCCATTATAAATCCAGTTTATAGTCAAACCCCCGCATGGAGATAGCCACGTCCCAGCCCACCCCCGGCTCAGCCTTAATTACTGACAAGTAGGATTAAAACACAGGGGAGAATTGGAAGAGGCAGGAGGTATGGATAAAGTGCCTTGTGTGTGTGTGTGTGTGTGTGTGTGTGTGTGTGTGTGTGTGTGTGTGTGTGTGTGTGTGTGTGTGTGTGTGTGTGTGTGTGTGTGTGTGTGTGTGTGGGTGTGTGTGTGTGTGTGTGTGTGTGTGTGTGTGTGTGTGTGTGTGTGTGTGTGTGTGTGTGTGTGTGTGTGTGTGTGTGTGGTGTGTGTGTGGTGTGTGTGTGTGTGTGGGCTGCATTTAAGTGTAGCTGTAAGTCAGTGATAGTGTTAGTTTGGCTTATTGGTTGCGGGTGACTAAGGGTACGTGGTGTTTCTGTGAATGTGTGTGTGTGTGTTTGTTTGTGTGTTAGTATTCTTAGCATTTGCCTTGGAGGGTTAATAGGCAAAGTTACAGTACTAGATCAACATTGTACAGTGAGTCACACAAACACACACACTTGCACACACACGGATAGAAGCTGTGGGATTTCAAATCTTTCCATTGGTTTCATTCTGAATAAGAGACACCCAGCGGATCTCTCATTACTAATAGAATAGATAGACACTGCAGGAATCCTGAAAAAAGAGTAGCTGGCTAGGCTAGGGAGGTAATGCAGAAGTTTCCAAAAACACACACACACATTTCACAAAATCCCCGCCAATCAGATCAGGGACACCTCTCAACGTCTGATTGAATGAGTCGCTTTTATAAAAGCAGAAAATTCAATACTGAGATCAGAGAGCAGCAAAAAATAAAAGACACACCGTTTAATACAGAAGAGGAAGCAAAAGGAGGAGGAGGTCATGACAAAGGTTAGTGTAGCAGAACGGACAAAGAGGAGGAGGATGAACTGAGAGAGACCACTGAGCTTAAAAGAGATGGGGAAGAGGAGAAGAGGAGAAGAGGAGAGAAACTAAGAGGAACAAGAAGAAAGAGAAGGAGGAGAAGGGGGCACATAAGAGGACAGAGGGAAATGGGTAGAAGTGAACGAAGAAGAAACAAAAAGAGACCATTTTAGGAGAAAGGAGAATACAAAGGTGCCATGATGACGGAAAACCGAGAATTCCTGATAGGAGATGTAGAAAAAAGAAGATAAAGGGTGGAGTAAATGTGGAAGTTGTGAAAAATAGGGATGAACAATATGGCCAGAAATGTGAGATTTGATGCAAATATATGAGAGAGAAAATGGGAAGAGACAGTCCCTCAGTTTTGAGATAACAGATAAGGGCTTTGATTAAAAGATTTGGGTAACTCTGTTCTCAATCTGCTGGCCACTGCGTCGCTGCTGCCTGAATCCAATTTTAAAAAGCTGATTTCCAGCCATAGTGCCACTAGAGTTGCTGGAAATATAGAAACCATGCTATGTGATGGGCTGTTGAAGCATGCTGCTGTTTAAAATTCGAACAGAGCAAATGGTCGTAAAAGATAAATTGATTTCTGCTTGTATTTAGAAATCCCCATTTCTGAATGTTAAGTAGGGTTGAGCGACCACACAAGGGCCTCGTAAAAATGGGATTTGGGGAGGAAATCCCTTTCTATGCATGCTGGTTTGGCAGAATTCAACCCCAGTGTGGCCAGCAGGAATGCAACTCAATGGTCTAGCTCTGAGACAGTCCCACGGGATTATGGGTAGTCCGCCTAGAGATGTCGTGCCATCACCTTGGCAACTGTAAAATCTCAAGTAAATACAGCAAAAAAAAAAGACATGTATATACACAGATCAAACTCCCCTGCTGATCAATCAGAAAGTAAATTCGCCTGGCATTCATGATGGATAACGACTGTGTGTGTGTGTGTGTGTGTGTGTGTGTGTGTGTGTGTGTGTGTGTGTGTGTGTGTGTGGTGTGTGTGTGTGTGTGTGTGTGTGTGTGTGTGTGTGGTGTGTGTGTGTGTGTGTGTGTGTGTGTGTGTGTGTGTGTGTGTGTGATCACATCAGTAACATCAGTGTAGGAGGTTTCTTCTAATGAATCAAAGCAGATTGATCTACCGAGCCTGAACAAGGCTTTCTTGTGGTATTAATGAGGCTACAATCACTCAAGTGTGTGAGCATATTTGTCACTCTATCCAACTCTGTGTGTGTCTTTAAGGGTGTGCGAGTGCGTAATGACCACATGATTATTCACAGTCATGAAACAATAGGTGAAGTGGTCTCTTATTATGGACATGAGACATCGACTGGTGCCGTGTTGTTTGTGTTTGCGGCATAGTTTTGTGTTTGTAGTGCAAATATACAACGACATTGTGTGTGTGAGCATCTGTAGTATATTTGAGAAGTTGTGTGTGTGTGTGTGTGTGTGTGTGTGTGTGTGTGTGTGTGTGTGTGTGTGTGTGTGTGTGTGTGTGTGTGTGTGTGTGTGTGTGTGTGTGTGTGTGTGTGTGTGATCACATCAGTAACATCAGTGTAGGAGGTTTCTTCTAATGAATCAAAGCAGATTGATCTACCGAGCCTGAACAAGGCTTTCTTGTGGTATTAATGAGGCTACAATCACTCAAGTGTGTGAGCATATTTGTCACTCTATCCAACTCTGTGTGTGTCTTTAAGGGTGTGCGAGTGCGTAATGACCACATGATTATTCACAGTCATGAAACAATAGGTGAAGTGGTCTCTTATTATGGACATGAGACATCGACTGGTGCCGTGTTGTTTGTTTTTGCGGCATAGTTTTGTGTTTGTAGTGCAAATATACAACGACATTGTGTGTGTGAGCATCTGTAGTATATTTGAGAAGTTGTGTGTGTGTGTGTGTGTGTGTGTGTGTGTGTGTGTGTGTGTGTGTGTGTGTGTGTGTGTGTGTGTGTGTGTGTGTGTGTGTGTGTGTGTGTGTGTGTGTGTCTGTGTGTGTGTGTGTGTGTGTGTGTGTGTGTGTGTGTGTGTGTGTGTGTGTGTGTGTGTGTGTGTGTGTGTGTGTGCGTGTGTGTGTTTGTGTATACTCACAGAGTCCGCAGCTTGGGCATGTGGTTGAAGCTGGACAGGGGGATGAGGGTGATGTTGTTGTTGTTGAGAGTGCTGGACGGAGAAACAGAGAGAGGGAAAAGGGGGGAGAAAAGAGAAAAACAGACTGTTAGAAAAATAAAAACTCAGTGCCACTTTTCAGTTCTGCGGTCTAAACTCTGACGCAAGTTCAATTAAATTATATCCAGAATACAGGTTTGAGTTCCCGTCACCTTTTCCCTGACCTCTCAAATATCCAAGTTTGGGGATTTTTGAGCTTGAGAGTAAAAGGTGTATAACTATGTTTATAAAAAACATTATCTAGGTGGTTTCCCCAAAGGGATCACAAAATGAATTTTGAGGGATTCTGAGGTGGCTGGTAGAAAAGAAAAGACAAAAAAATATATATTCAGCTACAAAAGACCATGTTGACTCAGGGTTTTCAATAATATTATCTTGTGTTATACTGGATAGTTTTATCCATTCTAGTTGTGGAAAATTACACAAATTAAACAGTTTGAGAAAGTAAAACTATCCATAGGACAATAATACCATATATTACTGTAAACCCAAAATAATGTGTAGTCTTTATTTGTTTGCCAGTGTTCAAATTATTTAGTTCAGTACTTTGGTTTAATCGAAAAGCATTTAGAAATGCCTGAAAACATTTTTTGTTTTAATGAATGTTTCCTGAACAATAGATTGTATTTTTTGCTGCTTTTCCAAAGTTGGTAATGTGGAGATTTTCATGAGGGCTGAGGATAAAGGGGATTTGAAAACCAAATAAAACACATGATTTTTTATTCTCAGTTATATAAATACATGTTACTTAATTTGAATTGAAATCATAAAAACATCGATGGTACTATTCCAAACATCATAAAAACTGCAACACACTGCATCCGCAAATTCTGACCTTCTGTTCAGGGTGCCGCTATCGTGCCAAGTCATCACATAGAGTTTTAACTCATAATTTATTGATGCACGAACACACACAGACACACAAACACAGACACAGACACACAAACACACACACACATACACACACACACGAACAAACACCCTTGATGCTTTTTCCATCTCTAACTCATAAGCAGGTCACTGCTGTCTCTGACTATTAGCTCTCTCATAAACTACACTCTGTTTCATATGTAGTATCGACCTAAAGTGGAATGAAAAACAAGGTTGACTGTCATTACAAGCAAACCCATACACACACAAGCAATCCCACTCTGTGTGTCGGAGAAATTCTACACCTATCGATTCTCTGTGATTTTCATGTGCAGAAATGGAGACAGAAATGAGAGCATAGGGACAAAAATGCAAAAAAGACTATTCCATCAAAACAATCCACAGGGGGGATCAGATTGCATTGACAGGCTGGTAAGGCTGCATATACAAAACACTCAAGGGGGGGGGGACATATTGGATCACAAGCAAGTCCCTTATGACTGAAGCATTGCACACAAAAAATACAATATGACAAAACACAAGGCTCGATAAAGGCATACAATTTACATTATGGGGTAAATACTATGTTAAAAACCGACGAAATATTTATGTTGTTATAACAATCTTTTGTTTTGTGTTCTGATTTTTACCATTATACCTTAGATCTTAGCCGTTGTATTTAAATCAAGGTCTTCTTGCAACATGTACTCATCAGAATTTGCTTTGCTTTGTCTTTTCTTTTTGTATTATTGTCTCTATATAATTTGTATCTGTGTATATCAGTCCCTTTGTGAGTGCAAACAAAAAAAAAACAATAAAAAGTTGGTCACAAAAAAAGGAATGAAAAATAAATCGAAAACATTGGGAGAAAATGCTAAAAAAAGTATTCATCTTGTGCCAGATGTGCCAATAAACAATACATAATAATACATAAACTGGATGTTAATGGTATTCTTAAAACTGTTTTCTGACGGATCTTTGTATTATTAGTTTTGTTTATATTTCCATATTGATTCGGGCAGAAATACACAGCAACAAATAATGACCTCTCATTATAACTTGTGTCGCTGTCAAAATGGCATAAGGTCAGATTTCTACAGGGAAAAGTCAACATTGAAAACATTGTGAGATCCAGGGATTTCTTACATTTATACTACGGTATTATTTTTCTTGTGGTTTTTGGGAGCCAACATCAACACAAGCCAGTGCAACACTGTGCTTTGTTTTTGCCCAAGTATCATGGATCATTAATTTTTTCTGGATAGAAAATAGGGTTAGTTTACTTTACGTACCACCCGAAACCTTGTGTGTTCAAAGAGTCGTTGTTTCAGGACGAATGAAGACTGAGCGCTCATTTCTTATAACTGAAACCCATTTTTCACGTTTGACAATGTGTTTTTAATGCTTTCAGACGAGGACAAGGTTGTCTTTCTCTCTGGAAAATGGTCCAAATTCAAGACGAGAGGATTTGTTTTTTTACAGCATCTGCAAAATGTGTGACCACGGTGAGGTTTTGGATTTCGGCGAAAAAATCAAGGATGGTTTGTTTTACGCACTGTCGTCATAACTGTTCAAAAACGGCTCATTACCGGGGGTTTGGTGTGTTTTTACTAACACCCACTCAGCCTTAAAATAGTCTGTTTTTGCTTCACTCTGTTGATGTTACTACTTCTCTTTCTCTTTAATTCTCTCTCTCTTCCGATTCACTTTCTACAGTACATTCCCCTCTCTGCCAGTAAAGCCTCAGTGGCCTTGGTACACGGATAAAGTTTCACACTCAATCTCACATACACACACACACACACACACACGCACACACACACACACACACACACACACACACACACACACACATACAAACACACATACAAACACACACACACACACACAAACACACACACACACACACATTAGGAGTGCTGCTATGGTCAGCCCTGTCAGAGCTGATTCCACCCAGTATATATAATTGAATTGTGAAATAATAATAATTTCCCTGTGCAATTTCCCTGTCAGTTATTCTCCCACTCACTCTGTTTAACCCCGGTCCACATCTCTCTGCCTTAATAACGTAGCGACTGGACTGACTTAAGCCAAGATAAACATTAAAAACATCATTTAGAAGTCCGCAACTATGTTTTATATGGTGGTCGTTTTTTCCCAGCTTATTTGACACAGCCTCTGGCCATGACTGCACTCTTAAAAAAATCTTAGATGCTATTGGATTTGAAGTAATGTAAAAAAATATGTGCATTTTGGCAAAGGGGGAATTGTTGCAGGAAGTTAACCGTTTATTAAAAGCGAAGCATCTTAACAAACTTCTTGAAAGAGTCACAGTTTGCTTTCTTTTTGTTAAATTGCTAAATAAATTGAACTAGCATAAGTACTTGACTAAAGTGTACTTTTGCCTTAAAAAATAAATTATGTTTGCATTTAAAATCTGACAGAAATGTCATTAAAAGATGTGATACGAACTGGCACTAAGTGGTTTAAAATACAGACAAATGGCTTGAATACTGCACACTTGGATGTTCTCCAGTCAAGTCTTTCACAGTGGTTTTACAGTGTAAAGTATCTGATCAGTCTGATGGGGACTTTCCACTGCAGCCCACCTTCTGCCTGTCTAAACGTTATAATCCTGCAGCCTTAACAGATCCCTACACATACTGCACGTCCACCAAAAAAGCACACAGTGAACACTGGGTTGTTGGCTATGCAGATGCAGCTTACAAATGCGTTTAGCATTCTGTGTTCCCAAGTGACGTTATGCTTTGAGAGAAAAGCGTTTATTGTCTTCAATGCTTTATATTGTTGCTACATTCTGAAGTTGTTGGAAGCCACATAGTTACAGATACATGATTTAAACGCTAAATAAGCTTGTCAAAGACACTCAGATATCTGATATGCATCCTTATTATGAGTATTGAGGCAATCTAATAAACAATCATCAGTCAGTATCTCTGAAAGTGTCTGTTTCTTACAATATTCTTCAAAGAGCTTGCATTTATTATCAGTTATTTTAAGGTGGTCAATGTATTTTTTACTATGATATGGTTAGATTTTAATACAGAGCTCACATTTACATTTCACTTGAGGCTGGCTGCCATGCAGATTAATTATTTGAGAAAAGCTCTGAGGAACAAAAATAAAAAACACATTTTGTTTTTGCAGTCACGGTAAAAAGGAGCTCAAGGCCTACTCCAACACTGTTTGCGATATACAATGTATACAAAATGCTGATTCAGCTCTATTTCTTATTTTTAATTTGAGAAAGGCTGCAGTGACCGCTGCAGCGCTATTGCAGGATAGATCCATGATCCCTGAATATGTGCGTGTGTGGGTCAACATAACCAAATGTGTGTGTGTTAAGTGTGTATTCTTGAGTCAGCATGTACAGTGCTTGCGTGTGTCTGCATGCATGCTTTTTTACGCTGCAGTGGTCTCACTGTTGCAGTAAATGGGCCTCTGCAGTCAGTGATGGAGGAGACTCTTTAGAAGCAACCCACCAGGGAGATGCTATCGCTTTTGTTTGTACGTGCGTGTGTTTTTGCGTGCTTGTGTTTGTGTCACTTGTGTGTGTGTGTGTGTGTGTTAGATGGAGGGTGAGGGATGTTATCATATGTGTCTTTGCCGCAGCCTACACACTAAGGTCAAAGCCTTACTCGTCAATACTTCCTCCCTCATACAAAAAAACACACACGTACACAAGATTAAGGGGCTATTTGCAGAGGTCCAAACATCTTCAGCTCTACTTTTAAGGTTATAGATACGAAGCCAGGCATGAAAAATACCTTAAATAATACATTCTTAAAAACTGCTTTGACTTTGAACTATTTGGGAAAAAATACAGAAATCAATACCGAATCACATGCAATTGTACCTGTTAAATGTGTTAGATGAAATATATGTTTATTGTATATTGCATGTATATATGTCTAATCTGTCCCACATGCCAGATAATATTGGGAATTTATGCAGACATATTTGAAGGCATTTTATATACAATGTGGCTACTGTAGTGACCATGTGTATTTATGTTTTTCTGGTTGCTCTTGAGTTCTGTTCACTTGTATCTATTTAAGTCTGGCTCCACACAGTCTGAGCTTTTATTCTGTGTGTCTATGTGTTCGTGTAATAAAGTGAATTTTCTATTAGTCTATATTATGCTCAATCAGCCTTAACAGACACAGATCGATACACTGACTGAATGTCTGAATTACTACCGCCACTAAAACACAACACAACAATGTCACTTTATGACTGTGATTACAACCAATATTGACTTCACGTTCAATACGATTATTCTCCCTTGTTATCACTAACATTAGTTAAGGTCTTGTGAAAAAGGAGTAAAGGGACAGCTCCGATTTCTGAATTACCAAACATGATGTAAAACACATCGTAACATGTAGCAGTATCGAATTGTAATTTTAGTGTTCAGTACTTTTATTGGATAACATTTCTGATTATACACACACAGCAGAAGTGTTTGTGCAACAGTGTATCAGACAGTTCAGGATACATGTGAAAGGGTAGAAGTTATCCTGCCGTTGGGCATCAGTTTTAATACTTCAAACTTAATTCACAGAATACTGAAAAACTGCTTTCTTCATTGCTTCAAGTGTAATAAAACACCATTATTTATTAAAATGTTCTGCAATCATCTTGGAATATTTTATTCCAAGACCTGATGCCTCATTTCAGATAGACCTCCTGGGTAAAAGCCTTCTGGTGCGTTTGGCCCTACTCTAAAATCTCCGATCAATACTCCATTGTGGGAATGAGAGCACAGGCTGAAAGCACAACAAAGCAATTTTATGACCCTACTTACAACTTCATTGCTGTTACGATTGATCAGACTGCCTCTAATAATTGCAAACATTATATAGAAATCAAAGACAAGGATTCCAGACACACACAATGTTTCTATCATGGTCTTTTTAGAGGAATACCATACCATCATTTGTCTCTGATCCACCTAGGAGCTTCTCTGCAAGAAACTCTTACACAACAGCACCAGTTCCTCTAACATCTGTACATGTGTGAGGCGTCTTCATTGATTTCAGTGACTTATCATCAGGAAGGCAAGGTTAGGCAATTACCTACCTAAATGGTTAGACAAATGGCAGCTGTCCAGAGAAAAAGGATTAAGTCCTGGTTGCATCAGCATTCAAAATAGTAACAATTTTCTGCTAAATCAATTCATGTTTTAACACTGTTCACCACTTTGAGTGGATTTGCCTCCTGGGGCTTTCAAAATCTGTGTCTTCTTTTGTGTAAAGCTTATCTGAGGTAAACTTAAGGCATGTTTTTGTGCAAACGAAAATGTCCGGGCCTCAGAATTGAAAAAAATGAAAGTGCCATTTAAAAAGTTACTACTGCACAGAGTCGGATGAGTAATTTGATACATCCGCCTGTATGGTCTGTACCGTAAATATAAAGCTACAGCGAGCAGATAGCTTAGCTTAGCACAAAGACTGGAAGGAGGCATGGCACAGTTTCTTCCTGAATTGTTTTTGAACAAGTGCCCTGGCACATAAATCCCCATAAAACCAAAGAGGTTTAAACAAACCAGATACAACGTGCCTTTAGAGGCGCAGGATGTTGCTCCTGTGGGCAGACTTATGGTTTCCAGTTTTCTCATCAATTAAACATATATTATTACTCTTTTGTCGTTCATCCCAACACCAATTTTCTTTTCTTGAAACAACACATTGTACCATGTTTACTGCAGTTGTTTTTTGCCTTGGGTTCTAACAAGAATTTGTTTTTCTTGGAGAGATTTTCCCACACAGACACTGAAAAGGGGCCGACTATCGAAAGGCCTAAAAGACCCTTTATGAGTTGTGTGAAGAGCCCTCAGCATCTTCCCGGAGGCCTCATTACAGCTTCAGCAGAGGAGGCAAAAGGGAAACGCACGGACACTTCACTCCTTCAATGACTAATTTGTTTAACCCCTTCATACGCACCATTTACCCGCTCAGTGTGGAGAAAGAGAGCCTCGCAAAATGTGCCACTCTTTCAGTCGAACAGGTCACATGATCATTTAACCTCTTCACTCTTTCTACTCACTCCTTCACCATGAGAGAGACGGGGGAGGGAAGATATCTGTCTATAGGCAGCTCTTAAGATAAATATGTAGGTGTCTGTTGTGTGTGAGGCTGGATGTCTGTTTTCTTTCTCAATGAGTAATCCTAATGTTTCTTTATACGCCGGTGTGTGTCAGCTGGGTTGTGTAGGTGAGTGTGGTGATGTGCTTTGTTCATCACTGTGTGTAAGCCAGCACATTCAATGGCCAAGGACAAACAAGGATATACCTGTGTAAATGAAATTAGTCTTATAAGTGTATAACAAATGTATATGTTTGTGGGTGCACATGGAAACAGAAAAAGATTGCGATATGTGTACAAATGCTTTTCCCTTGCTTTCAGTGTCTCTTTTGATCAGGAGCTTGCCAATTGAAGTGATTTTTGACACTGTTGACTTTAACATGGATCTCTAAAGCGCCATGAGGTCTGCAAACAGGCTTTAAGTGCCTTTAGGTATAAGAGTTAAGGGCTTTTTGTGGTTGAATTGTCTCATATTTGAACTTTCCCACGGGGTTAATGCATGCTTTACTGCTTCGCCCTGGCAGCCTGGTGTTTTTTTGTCCATTTGTGTATTTGTGCTGTTGCATACATGTGTGTGTGTGTGTGTGTGTGTGTGTATGTGAGTGTGTGGGGAGCTAGTTTAATGAACTCTTGAGTGTTTGCACAACCAAAGTCGTGCCATTTACTCCTCTCATCTCTGAGAAAATTGACATTTTCTAAGTGTTGCCGTTGGAAACCACCCTGGGAAAGCTCAACCATTTACAGCCCTAACCAAAAAAAAAGGCACTTGGGGGTTGATATAATTATCATTGCCACAGACTAAACTCAGAAATGTTCATATTTTTTACCAAGTTAATATACAATTTTTTTTAAAGAAACCATGACATTTTAAAATCTGTTTCCACTGGAGATATCGCAGCTGAAATGTAGGAACATTTTTTTTTCTGTATTGACGTTTCAATTAACTGACGAATGGATGTTTATATTATTCCTCACTGAGACCAGTAGGTGCTGAGCGCTGCAAGCTTTTCAGATTGCCTGATGGACAAAGAAGGGAACTCTAACCAATAATGTGCCAAGATGTTGGCAAAGAGTTGTGACAAATAAAAATACCATGAGGGTATATTTGCGAGAAATCAAGGCTTTTGGAAGTGGGGTCTCAATTATAGCTCTGATTGAGCTAAAGTTACAAAAGCTGCCCCTCAAACCACAATCTGATGATGTTGATTTTAATCTAATTAAGTGACACTGAGAAAACAAGGATACAGGGTGATTATCACCGGACAAATCCATGTGGTTTGGCAAAAACGCTGTGTGTGTGTGTGTGTGTGTGTGTGTGTGTGTGTGTGTGTGTGTGTGTATGTGTGTGTGCAAGAAGCAGAAATGGAAGAGAATTAAGAGAGAAACGGAGTAGTGTGTGTGTGTGTGTGTGTGTGTGTGTGTGTGTGTGTGTGTGTGTGTGTGTGTGTGTGTGTGTGTGTGTGTGTGTGTGTGTGTGTGTGTGTGTGTGTGTTGAAGGAGACAATGCCAGGCTCTTGCTTACAGATATTTCACAATATGTCAGCCTTGTATTCTGATGGAAAACAAATTCTTTGAGGGTTTTCAAAAATGAAATTCTGCAAGCAAGACATGGAGAAGCAAGGGAGACGGCAGAGAAAAGAGGAAGAGACTAATAAGAGACTAATAATATGGGAAGGGGGAGAACAGGCGGAAAGAGAGATGCAAATCTAAATCTACTGATGATACCATTACACCTTAAACGGGAACAAATTAGATTGCAGATTGCCTCCCTTTCTCCTTTTTGCTCCCTCGTCATCTTTTTCGCAATTGTCTTCAACTCTGCTTGATTTCCACCTTAAATCGCTTTGCCTCCTCCTCCTCCTCCTCCTCCTCCTCCTCCTCATCACCATTTATCCTCCTCTTTCCTGTCCTGCCACCCAGTGGGATGTGATTTATTGTGAGTGGGTCAGACTGCTGGCACCGAGCTCTTCTGATATCTGACGCTAATCCCACCTCTGCAGAAAGCTTTGTTATAATTCCCCTCCTCTGTGTGAATCTGCTGCTGCTGCAGACTGAATGTGGTATCTGTTTACGTTTGTTAACAACCCCTGCCCTGTAGCATAGGCAAACTTTTAAAGATATTCCCCCCGTTTGTTTTATTTGTTTCATTACAGAGTGTTTAACATGACACTCTATAAGAACATATGAAGATGGACAGAAAGTGAAGATATAGGTGTAGCATTTGTATATCTGGGCTGCCATTGTCTCTTTAAATTAAACATTTATTAGGAGAAAGCTATTATTTCATTACCCTTTCTCTGTGTCTATTTCCAAACCAACAAACTGGAAAAGGCTTTCTGGAACTAACATCAGTATTTCAATGGAAACAATCAACTGTCACAGTTTTTCTTAATCTCAGTTACTGGACATGCTCCTTCAACACGTCATCTTATCCCCCCACCCTGTTCACCCTCCTGATTTTTCTCTTAATCCCGAAAAAAACCATATAAAACCCCCGTCATTATTTTGAGGACAGCAATTACCTTACGCATTACTTTTTCCTTTTCTCTTTTCCTTCCTTCCCCATCAACCTACCTCCCAACAAAATGTACACGTATCTTTTTTAATGTTCCTGCCTGCTATTGACTCTAACTCTCTTAAACTGAATTGTTTCATAATCTCTTCTTTCTTTCTTGCCTTTTTCTCTCAGGTCAGACCCTCCCTCTTCGCTTGGGCGCCTGTTGTTGCCAGTGTGTGATGGCTCTGCTCAGCTCGCTGACTCGAGCAGTCAGCGGGCTGAGCCAAAGGCCAGCCAAACCAAAATCACTGAACAGCAGAAAAGCTCCACTCCTCTGCTCTTCTTTGACCCCTCTGTGAGCACAGACACACACAGACACACAAACACACTAACACACATACGTACACACACACGGACCAATGGATACACACTTGCAACAAGATGTGGTCGAATATGCATCCACTTAAAGTGAATTTCCCTTATTCAGAAAGCTCTACAGAATGAAAAGCACACACACATCAGCTTTTGTATTACCAAACTTTTAGTTCAAGAAAGGTTCATTTCAGGGGCTTCGATCTAGCGCCCACTCGTCAGGGATATAAGACAGATCTGGAGGCAGGACCCGACCACAGGAGTGCAATCATTATTTGGGGGTGCAGCGGATCATCTGACATGGGGGGGCCTTCGTGCACACATACACACACACACACACACCGAACACTTACATACACACACAACTATACCCACTAACTGTTGTTTAATTAAGAGTGGTGTACCAGTGGAGTAAAAACAACTATTGGAAATTCATTATAACACTATCTGAAACAGATACTAAACAGCAAATATATAATTTATTTGCAGCCATACCAACTTGTTTTTCTGATTAAAGGACCATTAAAAAAACGTTGCCCATTTTCTGTCTTTCAATCTCTTTCTTTTAATTAATGTAATGACTGAAATATTAAAGTATGCCATTGGCTTTATAAACTAATCATTATGAAAACTCAATAATCTTGTCTGGTTTGGCTTTCTTAAACAAACTAATTCAATACCTCTTTTAAACCCATTAATTCTTAGTGAAAGAGACACTGGCCAGTACGCCCAACTTCTTCTGGAAAAATCTATTGACATAAAGTCACAATGAAACGACATTTTGAAAACATTTATATCTAGTTCATGTATTTCCTGTTTGAACAAGATTCTAGGGTGAGATATTGTGGAGGTATACTGTGGACATCTAAGACTATTATTATAATTACATTTAGAGAGAGGGACATCTTTTTTGGAGGATTTGAGACAGTGTTGTGGGTTAACATTATATGTATTGGTGGGGGAATGTTATATTATAAAATATACACTGGAAGTGTTAAGCTTGAGAACAATTCATTTGATAGAAAATTACGTTTTTGTATTTAATTCTGTGTGACTAAAAGGTTATTTATTATTAATGTGGCATTTCAATGTTTTAGTGTATCTCAGGGTGCCTTTTGCTCATGTAGTGTGCACAACCGACCAAAAATAAGCAATGTCCTTTTTGAGTACTTTTGGCTGTCTTTATGTGTGTTTGGGATGATTTCCTTTAGAAAAGTACTCGCTGTTCAGTCCCTGTATCTTTCCAATTCATCCTATTTCAACTTACAGCCATTAAAGTTTTGGCATCTGGCAGAAAAAAATCTTTGAGGAGTAAGGGAGGAAGTCAACAGCTCAGTGGGTGGAAACACAATACATGCCTTAAGCTTACGAGCTTGATGCACGTCATTCTTTCTCTCCGTGCTCTTCTCTTTTGTTTGGTCTCTCTGTTTACTTGAATGATCACTGACTGTCCTTGATTTGATGAAGTGTAACTCTATAGGTTTAGAGTAGAGGCTAACAATACATAACATTGTATTTATAAGAGGAAAGGGATGTGGTGTATGCCAAGTGTGAATACACTAGAATGGTGGTAAGAAGCAAAGAGAGAAAATAAAAATGGAAATATAGAAGGAGACGAAGAACAGGGGAAGTAAGACGAAAAGAAAGGTAAATCCTGCAGACACAAAATGATTGAGGAGATAAAAGAAGGAAGACATGTAAAATACAGACAGGATTGAAAAAAAGTGTGTGGTGTGTGTGTGTGTGTGTGTGTGTGTGTGTGTGTGTGTGTGTGTGTGTGTGTGTGTATGTGTGTGTGTGTGTGTGTGTGTGTGTGTGTGTGTGTGTGTGTGTGTGTGTGTGTGTGTGTGTGTGTGTGTGTGTGTGTGTGTGTGTGTGTGTGTGTGTGTGTGTGTGTGTGGCAGAGGGGTTTTGGCACACCAGTGACTGTCATACTTCATACGGGGGGACATATAGAGCTGCTCGGTGCACTGGAGCTCCACAAGGTGACTTTCACTCTGCCTGACACTCTCTCGCTCTCTCAAACACACGCGCACACACACAAACACACACACACAGACACAACACACACACACACACATACACACACACACACACACTTTCTTGTCTTTCTCTCACTCTAACTCTCTCGGTGGTACATCCTCATCCAGAAAGCGTTGCTTTATGGAGAAAAGTGATCATAAAATATTCAGCCGTTCCTCTGCTCTTTAGAGTGCTGCTTCTCAGGCCCTGCGTGTGTGTGTGTTTGTGTGTGTTTGTGTGTGTGTGTGTGTGTGTGTGTGTGTGTGTGTGTGTGTGTGTGTGTGTGTGTGTGTGTGTGTGTGTGTGTGTGTGTGTGTGTGTGTGTGTGTGTTTGTCTGTATGTGCGTCATGTCTGGACATTTCATGTAATGGCGGTGTGAGTTCTCCCTTTTTTATATCTTACTTATATAACCATATTGCCTTTTCCTCCATTCACCTGTCTCCCTTTGCCACATCTTCAGTTTCCATCTGTCCTGGTAGTTTTTGAAAAATTGTATTTCTTTCAGTTCAGTGGAAGTTTTTGCAGTTACTTCTGACCGGCTTCTTATTCACTCTCGTTGTCATTCACTCTCAATCCCCACTCGTCCCACATGTCATATTTGTATAACAACAGCAGAAAGGTTGGCTGTTCTGCAGAAGAGGTCAAATATGGCCTCAAAGTCTGACAGTATTTGATATTTAATTTAGTCCTCGACAGTTAAGCATATTTGCTTTTTTAAGCTTTGAAATAGGTGCTATGATCAATAGTCAGACTTAATGACTAGATAATAATTGAGTATTTGGCTCACAACCACTTCTATAGGTGTTATGATAATGTCTGATTTCTCATGTTATTGATACCGTCAAGCCTGCGCATAAAGCAAAGACTTGGCAACGGAAATCCATAATGGCAATGTACAAATACTAAATACACATCCCATATTCATGGGAGGACGTGTCCTTCAACAAAGATGTGAGAACCTGTAGCCTTGATAGGCAGTAATGTACAACGCCAATGGTGGATTTCTTAGTATGGGTTCATTTGAGCTACAGAGTGAAGTGACTTTGCAGTAAATTGTGGGACATACCCTACATTTCCATCACCCTGAAAAATATAGACCTTTGATCTGAAGATAAATGATTCACTGAAAAACTCCCCCTCTTTACAGTATATTTTCTGACTTAGATAGAGTCGCTTTTTGAAAAATGAAACTGATTAATTCTATTAATATCTAAAAATGATCAAGTACTTATCATCTATTTTCATTAATCTTCGTTGTCAGCGTAGAGAAAAAAGTCAAGTCGAAAGATCAGTGAATGAAAACCGCATCTAATTCAACCGGTTGAAAATGGGCGTATGAATAATTATTAATTAATCAGCTTCACATTAGCCTGACATCGCTGCTCTCCAGTACTCACGAGTGTTCACACACACATGCGCACCCAGCGACCACACGTGGCTGTGTACGTGCTTCCCTGTCAGAACCATTAGTGAATGTATGATTGTGTACTCATGCATTTATTAAAACACTTCTGCATGTTTTCCCCTGTGTGTGTGTATGGGTGCCCTTTTCCCGTCTCATTGGGATGCAAGGCGAGGGTTCGTGGAGTGAGAGCTGTCCGGGCTAGCGTTGGAGTCATTAGTGCGCTCGTTAGTCCAGTTATGTTGAATCAAAATTACCATTCATCATCACACAGGGACCCATCATTTATTCTGATGTGGCCTGGCAGACACATGCGCTAACTGGATTAACTCATTCAAACACACGCAGACACACTTGCTGAAACACAGTGGAATTCAAAATCAGGCGTTAGCTGTGTGGTAAGTGTTTTAAAATAGATTATATATTATTGATTGAGACATCGCAGGGCATTAGCAATGATTGGTTTGCCCTTGTGAATGCAAATCATGTAAAACATGTCTCTGCTGAAGACAAATGTAACTGAACAGAGAATAATAAATCAAGAATATAAGCGCTAAAGAACGATTTTTAACTAAGTGTTCAATTGGGGATTTAATTGGAGGCTAAAGGTTAGAGAAATTAGCTTATTGGTTCAAATCTTCAGATCAAGGAGGAGCACTTTACTGTAATTAAGCTACCAAAACGTTGTTGTATAATCAAAACAAGATAATGACACATAATGCATTTTCACCGTACCCACATTTTAATGGCATTATTTGGAGATAATAGCAGTTTTTCCTGCTTTTCTATATGATAATATTCAAAAAACACATCAGGGTAAGGCAGAGGAAGGCTGGCCTGCATTCAACAACGGCACTCAGCATTAAAATTGGCTCTCTGAGTGAAAACACACTCACTCACTCAGTCATTAGTCGCTACAGGAGGAATGCCTACCATCTGCACTGACGTGATTGCGAAGACGAGGAATTCTCGGGAATCAAACCGACAAAGTGGATCACGCAGGTCCTCTGCCAAATATAAAGACTGTGTTTATCTCATAACTACATTTCCACTTCTGCTGTGTTTATTGGCCTTACAAGAAATAGCTAATACAGTACAGCTTAGACCGTTAAAGGCTTTCAGAAAAAAGGTAAAATGAAAGTATGAGGAGGAAAGCCGACAGTGGGGTTTAACGGTCATGGTACTTTTTTTTGGTTATGCATTTCAGAGAGCTCTTTTCCAGTTTCCTCTCAATGTGTTTTGGGGGACAGCGAGTCTTAAAAATAAATGGATATGTTTGTAGGAACATCTTTGTTTCTTGATAATTTTTCAGTCATGCATCAATCTGATGTCCTACTAATCCCTTTACTTTGTTTACTAAGTACAAACTGTTCAGGACATACAGTTGTTTTGCCTGGGTCTGACCTTTGCAATGGAGACAAAGAGCAAAGAGTCTCTGTTTTTGTTGTTTTCAATAATTAGCATTAGAAGTCAAGTTACAAAGTGTGTTTAGAAACTTTAGCGGTTTCATTCCAAAGCCTTCAAAAGCTTGTGTTGAGTTGAAACGAACTGTGACGTAATCAAGATTATCTTTTAGTTTAACAGTGAGCACTACGATACCCACTGTCATGCATCAAAAACATTCACCATTAGGGAAATCACTAGTTGAGAATAATTGAGCAGCTGTCATTGATTCTGATTGGTGTTTAATGACGAATATGTTGGGAGACCCTGGCATGCGATGTGTTCATGACTTAAAGTGAAATAATCGTAAGAATATATCTGTGTTTGTCGATGACAGAGGGACGGTTTCTGTTTTCATTTATGTTTAAAGGGCACTGGTTTTGGCATTGCAGTGCGGATACCTTTGAAACCAAATCTGTTTTCATGTAACGTAATCAATTATCATAATCCCTGGCAGAGCTTCACAGAACACATGCCGAGGATTGTCAATGAATTGAATCTAAGAATAACACTGGGTTTAGCAGCTTGATTTGTTGCCATGTTTGTGTTTGTTGTATAAGAACAAGGAGCAGATACCATTTCATATAGTTTCAGTTTACATGTAAACAATTATTTTTAACATAACCGGATCATTTTGTAAATTAAAAGCACATTTTATATCTTAGGCTTAACCAATTTCTTTAGTTGCCTAAACTTGACCATAAAAACTATATATTTCACCCTCAGTTAAACATATACTGTACCTGCCATTTGCAGAGAGAAATCTTTTTTAAGTGCTACACAAATTCTGTCATAGACATAACAGGCAGAATTGTTGAATTTTAACATTTGTGGTAGCAAATAGGATTGAAAAGATAAACTTTAATGTTGGAGAAGCAAAAATAACTCACTTTAGTTGGTCGTCTCCAGCATGAAATGGCCATCCACCTCCTCGATCTCTGAATGCTAACTTGCCTTACCTCTCAACATAAAGGGCACACTAATTCCTGTGTTGGCACTTTACGTCGGCATACACATAAAGTATCTACTTCAGAATCACCCTATATGAACGTAATTCTAAGAGATACGGTGCTGATCATTCGCACCTATCACCGGTAGAGACTCAGCTAAAGGGCAGCCACGATACTTGATGTTAAGAGACGCTACATGAGAGTGTTTCTTCATTTTCCCACACAGTGTGTCGCTTCAAATTGCACAACATGGTTTCAAATTAACCCACAACAGTAAATGCCAAATGTCTGCATTCCATCAATTAATCAAAGTGGTCCATCAGCCTCTGTGGTTAATGTTGCAGGAAGATCTGAAGTTGATGCAGGAAGAAGCTAAGTCTCTGGTTTTGACTTGTTCTAAAACGTTATCCCTGCTGTGCATAGAGCAGCCTCTGACCTTGAGTTTGAAGCAACACAATGCTTCTGTTGCAAAGCCTCACATTACAAGCTTGTTTCCATTGGAGAACACAACAATGTTAATTCATTATTGTGGTCACGAAAAGTGACTGTTGGCAAGTAATCTTTTGTTAGCTTGTGGACAAGCCAAAAAGTCACTTTAAGAAATTGAATGGCAATTTCCCGGACTCGCTTTTCTAATCTCCAGGCAATGGAGCATGCCTAAAATCACCAGAGCATGCTAATTTCCTTTTTTAATTTTTCACTGTGGCATTATTGGAGTTTATCTTCATTACAGGCCAGTGGAAAATGACTGGACGGATATTAAAGAAGAGGAAGAGACGACCCGCAGGAGGGGTCAAGCTGGACCCGAAAATCCTATATTGCGATATCCTGATACATAATTACGTTATTTAATTATTATTTGAACGGTAGGTATCTAATGTTTCTAATCTACTTACAAGCATAGGAAACATAAGCATGTTTCCAATTCAAATGAAAAAGAAGGTATAAATCGTACCTTGAACAAAATCTAATACCGTTTTAGTTCTAACGTTTTAAGGCTGATAAAACCCAGTCGGGGGCTCGGTCCTTACTTTGATAAACACTGTTCTGAGTCTATCGGACAGCCTTGGTGGTCTGGAAACAACAAAGGGCCAAATTGAGTCAGTCAGTCAGACATTTGTTCCATCAATAATTAATGCCTCCCTCCTCCCTTTCCTCTGATCCTTTCAATCTATTTTCTATCACGGGTCTTTCCTTTTTTTTACCCGCTAATGTCACAGAACTGTTTCGTACTGCTTTTTGGTTGCAGAAAAAAACCCTCTCTCTTGCTCTTTGATGTGCTCTACACCTTTGGTTTCTACTCAGATTGTCTCTGTACTCCTCTCTTGTGTTTCTGACTTCAATAAATGGCAACGTTGAGCATCATTTTGTCTAATCTGGTGTTTGGCTTTGTCTGATCTTGTATCTGTTTAATGCATCTTTCTATCTCTGAGGTATCTCTCTCTTTCCTGTCTTTTCTTCTGCCTTACCATTGCCTCTCCCATTTCCTCATGTCAAACAGCAGATAAATAAATGATGTCCAGGAAAGTGTCTGCTTTTACAAAACCAATACCACTCTCCTCCTTTCATCCCCTGCACATGAATCCTTCCTTCTTCCCCTTTCCATTTTGTGAACACCTTCCACCTCAGCCCAAATCTTTCTTGTCTCTGTCGGCAAAAGAAAGAGAGGACAGAATAGTAACTGCAGTCCTTTTTAGGTCTAAATAAATCAAAGCCCAACACTGGCTTGCTTTTACAACACCGATCCTCCACTTTCATCCTGGCAGCCATGAAAGCGAGAGCAGAGACAGAAAGAGACTATCTAAAGACATACTGTAAGAGTAAAGGATATCAAAGGAAATGGTGGATGTAAAAGGGTCTTTATAGTCATATTCCTCTTTCTTCCTAAACCTCTATGGGAAGTGAGACTCCTCTGTTGAACCAGAATATAAAGGTTAACGGCAATTCAAACTGCTTTATTCTGAACTTTGAGATGTTTCACTCATTATGACTAATATATATTTTATGTCATACATGATGTATTTTACATAAGGGAGAAGCCCTCTGTACATCTCAAAGGAGCAGTAGAACATATAACATTGAAAACCACGCTTTCAGATCTCTGTACATGTAAATGAAAAATCTCAAATCTAACTTTGCAATTCTATTTTGAACAATACACAATAAATGGCAATCAATTTGTCCACAAAGTGAAATGACAACGCCTTTTAGCTTCATGGCAAATACATAGAAATGTAATCAACTGTTGTATAAATCCATTCAAACACACCACATCATTTTGAAATGTTGTCTAATTTAATAAAATCCAACATGATTACTGAAACAATCATTAGCATTTTAAAATGAACCTGACGCCCCAGTATTCAGCTTTGACTCATCAACGCTGCTACTGTGAAACATATTAAGCAGCTCAGATAAAGCCTAGTCTACCAAGAAACAGCGGCTAATTAAAAACGACTAGATTAATTAATGTGGAAATGTGTTGGTGGCGCACACACACAGCTTCGTGCTTCTTTCAATTAGCACACTAAATTAACACAAATGGCTGACACACACAGACACAAACACACACAACAAAATATTTGGATTCCAGCCTATATAGTCTATTCTACAAAACACTTACAATTTCTAATGAATGCTTACAATGAAATAAAGAAAACACACACACACACACACACACACACAGGTATATATCGTTAGAAGCTATCTTCATCTTAAAGTTCCATCATGTCCTTTTTTTTGGACTCTTTGGACCAGTAGTGGAGGCATACATGTGTGACTTTGAAATATTAAGAGAAAAAACACAAAAAAGAACAGACAAAACAGATGGATAGACATACACACACAGAAACACAACCAAACACACACGTTTTTGGCAGGCACACACATGCTGACTTATTCATATCCAGCTAAAGCATACCTAACTCAAATTGTGCCCTAACTAGTGCTTCAAATAACACATATTTTCATTTTGAATTGGTCTTTTAATTAATCTTCCAAAATATTTCATAACATTTTTGATTTAAAATGTGAAAAATACCAATTATGAGACCAAGATGAAATCTTCAATATTACTTGCTTTGTTTCACCAACAGGCAGAAACCCATTTATTCCCTTTACAATATCAAACAGTTTAAAAAGAAGAACACATGTCTTTAGTTGTCTGTATAAAGGTATAAAACTCAAACTCAAATGGTTCTCACAATGATAGCAGGACATGAGCACACACACACACACCTACCTGATGGTGCAGTCACATGACCTCCAATCACTGGTATCTCTATCAACCCATTTTGCACTACGGTCACGAAAGCAACCCGAGACCAGAACAGATGGGTATGTGTGTGTGTATGTGAGTGTGTGTATGTGTGTGTGTGTATGTGAGTGTGTATGCATATGTATGAACATTTCTGCATCTGTGCATCTGTGCAAGAGTGTGTGTGTATGTGTGTGTGTGTGTGTGTGTGTGTGTGTGTGTGTGTGTGTGTGTGTGTGTGTGTGTGTATGTGTGTGGGTGTATGTGTGTGTGTGTGTGTGTGTTAAGATGCTTGAAATGGAGATCAGTCCAGCAGCAGAATTGCTTACTGTCATTCATGCCCTTTGCACACGAGCACAATCACTTGCATGCACACACATAGGCAAACAAACACACATATACACACACACACACACACACACACACACACACACACACACACACACACACACACACACACACACACACACCTGCCTTTATTAAAACGTCACATTCAGTGAATATACTGTGTGCTGTCATGCTGTCTGCTGTGAATGGGAACGGCTGCGTATTTACAGTGAATTGTAAATCCTGCCGAGCACTCAGCTGTCAGACTCTTATGAATTGCTAATTTGTTGTATCTCGCGCTGCCGATCCCCCTCGTTCTGGCCCCTATCACTTCCTTTGTGCACTGAGCAAAAAAATGAGAAAGGGAAATAAAAAAACGTTGCTTAAGGTAAAAAACCAGCCTGAAAGAAAGATGATAAAATAAACCTTCCATTGTAGCATCTCAAGTAAACTAAAGCTGACGTGTTTCGAGTACAACACAGACATCTACAATATTTACCATGACTCGCTGTGGTCCACAGAGTAAGCTGCCATATATTGAACCATTTTCCTCTGTTTCCTGCTCTCTTTAATCATTCATGTGAACACATTAGGCAGTACCACACTGCGCCAGGAACCCTCACACCTACAACAGCACGACACCCATCAAGAAGAGGCTGATACTGTTGGGGTCTCACTGAGCTTTCACATTACAAATCCATTGGTTCTACTCTATATAATTATGATAAATGTGTTTAACCTTGTCCTTAATCACATCATGGTAAATAGAGTGATTTCCAGTAAAAAATGTAATTGATACAATGCTTTCAATAACTGTCTATATAGGATTTTTCTTTTGCCATTTAATATATAATTCTGGAAAAAGACCATTGATTTTGGTGCGAGCCACATTTTTAAATTCTTTGATTTGAATTATGTCCTAAAAATAAATTGTATTCATTTTTACATAAATGTCTCTTCCTTAAAAAGCCTGTCTGAAAAAAGGCTTCTGGGTAGTGCAGATCTTTATGTGATAATGAGACATATTTTCCTCCAGAAGCAGCCAATTAGAGTTCTGGTCTTCATTATTGGGAATAACGCTGGTTATTGTCACAATATGAGAATCAACAACCTCTTTCCTGTTCAAATGTCAACTTTAACACCATATTTTTAGATTGATGAGTCTGTTCCTGCAGCTCTCTCTCTGCGGACCTCAACCATGTCCACTTGGAATGAACATAATTTAGCCGTGTTCCATGTAACATGGGACCGACAGACGAGGTTTGGGAGCTGCTGTCAGATTTCTCTCCTTTTTCTGAGCTCGTTTTTTCCAATCATCTTGTCGTTTCCTCTGCTGGCTTGTCCCCTTGTTTCTTTAAGTGCCCAATTCTGTCTTTATTTCTCTTTTCTTCAGCTACTGCTTTTTTGCTATACAGTTACTCTAATAGACATATTAAGCAAAAATACACGTATAAATGCCTTGCCAACAACCCTTTAGACAAACAAATGAACATTCTTATTACTGTAGGTTACTTTTTCTGGCTCAATGCTTTATAAAAATCAAGGCAAGACATTTTAACTTTTATATGTTTTAGTTGAAAAATGTATGCTTGGACAGTTTAGTTATTGTAATGAACTGTAGCTAAGGATTTGATTCAAAGGCACAACCCACAATGAAGCAGCATCTGCCTCTGTGTGAGAGCAAATGCAAGCCATGGATACACACACACACACACACCCACACACACACACACACACACACACACACACACACACATTTGTGCAAAATGATGCGCGCCTGCAGACACAGAGGTGTGTTGCACAGTCACACCTCTGAGCATAGTGACAAATGAGCAGCTATAAAAATGTGGACAGATCCGACGCACAAACTTGCACACACCTACACACACACTCAATCACACACACTCAATCACACACAGCTGGAAGCAAATACGCAGCAACATATCCCCGTATACAGAGGGAATCACCTGCATGCACTAGCACACATGGTGCAGAGAAAGTGCAAACCACAGCAGGTGGCTGGCACTTTTTCTTCACTGTGTGTGTGTGTGTGTGTGTGTGTGTGTGTGTGTGTGTGTGTGTGTGTGTGTGTGTGTGTGTGTGTGTGTGTGTGTGTGTGTGTGTGTGTGTGTGTGTGTGTGTGTGTGTGTGTGTGTGTGTGTGTGTGTGTGTCAGTGTATTAAGTCAAGGACAACACATTTGCTGGTCAATGAACAGGTACACTGCGCTTCATCCTTGCAAGCAATTCACACAAACACTTAGACGTGGACCTTAGCTCACACACACATAGGCAAGGATACCAAAAAGATCATTCCAACACAGAAACGTGTCAAGAAAATGAATTTCTCAACAAGATGATGTTTAAGTTGAAGCTTTTCTTATGTTGAAGATATTTAGAACACGTATATATAACGAGAACGATTAAGCAACGAGACAGAAAAGTGGATTCAGAAAAAGATGTGCAAAGAAAAAAAAGAAGCAGGAAAGGATGAGCAACTGAATAAGACAGAAAACAAATCTGATAAGGAGAAGAGGGGAGTGCAGGACAGACCCCTGCTCTACAGAAAACACATGAGAGAGAGGAGAGGGGAGAGAGGAGAGGACGGGATGAGAGATGCAGAAGTCAGAGTGAGAGTACCAGGGTTTTTCTCTACTTACAGAATCTCCAGATCGCGCAGCGCTCGGAAAGCTCCATCTTCGATGCAGCTGATGTGGTTGCTGTCCAGTTGCCTGCACCGAGCACACACACACACAGACAAACACACACACACACACACACAGATGAGAGAGAGATGAGAGAGAGTCAGGCGCAAGTCTGCAAGGTCCGCTCAGCCGGGGGTGGGACTAACGAATGAAGGGTTCCGTGAACGAGTGTGTGTGAGGTGATACCCCAGTAAGTGGGCTTAAGTTAGCAGGTGGGAGACACTGGCGTTAACTCTCTCTCCCACACACACACCCCCCCCAACACTCACACACACTCTGGGGAAGCCCGGTCCAGACGGAGGCACACAAACTCAGGTCTCTCACCTCAGTGCTGATATGGCCAGCCCTGAGAGGAGCAGGAGAGGAAAAGGAGAGCTGGAGACGAGACCAGTGCGCTGAAGTGGCCTGCCCGGAGTCAGCCTATCACCTTCCTCCCCCGCCGCACGCCCAACGCACACTGGCCGCCGTGAGAGAGAGGGACGAGAGAGGTAGATACAGTGAAGGAGAGAGAGAGAGAGAGTCGTAGCTGCTAAAGCCCACCCTGCTTGTCTGTTCTGTAAATATTAATTGCATTTTCTCTCTTCCATCCTCCTCCTCACCCCTCCTCCCCATGTCCTCTTTTATTCTTTTCCCCTCTCTCTGTAGTGAAAGAGGGAGTAATTTCATTACATTAGGCCAGCCAATCCATTAAGGGCCTTTTACCGGCTCTGTCACTGAAACAATTTCATTAAAAGGAAAGCCTCCGTAAATCAACCTACCGTCACGACTCCACCTCTCTTTCCCGTTCTCCTTCCTCTCTCTCTCTCTGCTTCCCTACTCTTCTTCTCTCTTCCTCTCTCGCCCCCCCCCCCCCCCCCCCCCCCTCTTCCTCATTCACCGGACTCCCAGATGCACCATGTACCCCACTGTCATCCATCCTTGGCTTTTACTTTAATTTGCTCGGCTCTAGGTATTCAGCCCCCCTTCCCGCCATATCCCATCCCTCCATCCATGAACCCAACAACCCCAAAACCTCCACTCCTCCATCCTTCCTCCCATCCTTCCATCTCTCTGTCCTCTATCCTCCCCCTCTCTTCTTCTTCTTCTGCTGAGGAGCAGGTGGATGGATTGCAGGAATAAAGGTCATGCATTTAGAAGTATCTTCTTATTTTGTAACTCAACCAGGACAGATGAGTGGCATTTAGGCTGTAGCAAACTAACACACACACACACACACACACACACACACACACACACACCCCCAACACACACACACACACACACACACACACACACACACACACACACACAAACTCAGACAGGTGGACACGCACAGAATCATGACTAACAAGATGTAACCAACACAAGCAGAAATGCACACACACACACTCACTCACACACACACGCACGCACACACACACACACACACACACACACACACACACACACACACACACATAGCATGGATGGTTACTGTCTGCTCTCCAGACACTAGAAGATAAAAGCATACCACTCCACCTTAATCTTCTCTTCCTTGTCCCCTTCCCCATCTAATTTCTCTTCCACGAGATCCCTCCATCCCTAATCCCTTTTTCTTTGACTTTTATCCCCTCCTTTTCTTTTTCCTCCCCCCCGTTTCTGAGCATCCATCTTCTCCATTTTTCATGTTCTCTTCCGCGCTCCATTCATAATCCTTTTTTTGCTCCCTCTAGTGCCCTCTCATCTCCTCTCATCTCTAATTCCCCTTCACCTTTTCTCCTCTCACACTCCATCTATCCATTGCTAATCTATTTCTCCTTCCTGTTTTCTCCTTTTAAATCTCCTTTTTCTTCTTTTCTACATAGCCCGAGTGTCTGCTCGGCACACTGCAGCACCTGTTGTATCATTCATGTCAGAGTTTAACCCAGAGGAAGTTAGTTACCCAAACAGGAGCTGGATTGCTTCTGCAGGACTGAAGAAATTACATCAGGGCTTCTGGAACTAACTATTATTTGGTATGCTTTTTAAAATGTCCATGTTTGTGTGAGTGTGCAAGAACAAAGTGAGGCGTCAATCCTCAGAGTATCTGAAAAGGTTGAGTACACCACAACTGGACCGAAACATTAAGCTGCATTTCAAAAATCAAAAGGTTAAGAAAGTTTTTTTTGCAGGGACTTAAGGCAAGACTTATAGGAGTATACTCTTACTTTGAAATGCGTTGTGTGCTAGAGGCAACACTGGTGTGCACCACAGGCACAGGGTCATAGATAGCAGTTTCGGTGGAAATCTTTCATTTATTTCTATGTGATAATGACTGACTGCTGGTGGTTAAAGGTTGGCATGAGATCAGTTGGGATTCAAGAAAGTAATTACCAAATAACTCCAACAGGAAAAGTTTGGCTCGCAACTAAATTATTTTTGGCCGTCCAAAGGATTCCAAAGACTGAGGAGATGTTTTGATCTGCTTTGATGCAATGCAATTATATTTCAGAGATGATTCAGAGATAACTTGTTTACAGGCTTACCATGCCACACTTGATTAATTGAGCACAATTTGTAGAGATTGCTAAGGTAATTGATGAGGAGAGTTATGTGTTATAGCAGTAAAAGAGTACTCCTTCAGGGTTGTGGGCTCTTGTTAAAAAACATGTTTTTGAATCGCTGAATACTTTATTATTTTTGGGGATTTCTTGTTGGAACTTGTTGGAGAGCTGTGAGTGTGAGCATCTGTTAAATTACTGAATTTTTAAATATTGTCTGGGGTTCATATCAACATATGGCTATGCCAAGTTTTTGTTTAATGTAATTAAAAGGCATTCTTTTTTTAGATAGTCAAACTGGCACACAGCCTGTGCAGCCATATGGAGGCACATGGCACAGCCAAAGCGACTGTATTTATTAAAGCCACTTTATTTTCAATATTGCTTTTTTGAAACACTGAATGGGAAGTAAAGGAATTGTGATATTGTTGTCTTGTTCGATTTGTCCATGTCATTTAAGTTGCTAGTAACATAGTTTGCCCTCTATGTTGCTAGATAGAAAGTAAGACTGTCGAGGTTGGTTAAGAGGAGGATAATGTAGCCTACTGTAGCACATCTATGCAGGAACTGACCCGTCCTGCAATTATTGGGGTGCGATTGGGGGGTTCGGCAAGCAAATCTATCACAACACTAAAATAAAGTAAGATTGCTGTGTTCATTTACAATTGCTCTCTACTCATCTCACTTTCTTATGATTAAACAAAAGAATAAGCAGAAACATTAAAACAAGTGCTAGGGTTCCACCATTACACGTTTTGACTGCACATCTCTCCATGTCCACAAAGTCACCACTGACACTCGTGACTTCTTGATGCGAGTTTGGGGGATTCCCAAATCTCTGTAGTTACCAAAGACTGTAAGACAAGTGGTAAGATGTCTTCAACTCTTAAACTGTACATAACTCTACAGAACGGTGTTTTGATAATTTTTAGAACACATTATCACTATGCTCCTCACATCTTAGTAGAATTGAGAGTAACTAGTTGATTCATATTGGCGGCCATGCACTTCATCTTCTGTCCTCATCCTCCGCAAACGATTCCATCATCTGTGATATGATTGGATTCCTCTGACAGCTTTGTTCACCAAGCACCCTGATTAGCAGTGACATGATTGGTATCAATCTGGGATGAGAATTGACTTTGTGTGACTCTGTGTGTGTGTGTGTGTGTGTGTCGTGTGTGTGTGTGTGTGTGTGTGTGTGTGTGTGTGTGTGTGTGTGTGTGTGTGTGTGTGTGTGTGTGTGTGTGTGTGTGTGTGTGTGTGTGTGTGTGTGTGTGTGTGTGTGTGTGTGTGTGTGTGTGTGTGTGTGTGTGTGTGTGTGTGTGTGTGTGTGTGTGTGTGTGTGTGTGCTTTCCATATGTGTTCCATTGTGTTGCATTCAGATCCCTTGAGTTTGTGTGTGTTTATTTGTTCAGAACATGGTTGTTTGTTGCAGGGGATGGTTGGGGGTGCAGAATTTAATTTATTTCATAGAATTAGTTAGTTTAATCATGTCTATGAAAAGGCCTATTGGCAGACTGATTCAATGCTTCCCTCTGCAACCATCTGGAAGCACACACAGCAGCCCTGCCCCTCCATGAATCCATCAGTGAGCAACCACTACTGACTGAGTAATTAATGAAGGACAGAGGGGGAGAGGAAGAATAAACTAGCAAGGCTAGGCCATCCAATCCAAAACTGCTTCATCAAATCTTCCTCAAAAATGATTGTAAACAGTACACATTTCTAATTTGAAATGACAAAAACGGTGTCCCATTTGCGTGTTGAGGGACATTTTAGTTCAGAAAGACATCACATAATTAATAGTGATGTTTGAAATATGTTGAATAAACAATGTTGAGGGCCTTTTATTTCAACACTTATTTCATGCTTGTGTTGGTCAATGGCAGCCATTATGTGGTACCAAATCAACTACTTGATTAAAAATGATTGCAAATCGCCAAGTTATTGCATAGCTCTGTTATTTGAAGTGCGCTTATTTTACTTTGGTATCAATTTCTAGAGTGTGTGGAGCGAAGACAGGATTTAAGCGTGGAAGAGTTTAACTGCAGCTTATTCTATAGTTATTTAAATGTGGACAATATTAATGAATATTTTTGGTCTTTAGTGTAAGCTTTTGCTTCCGCTAAATGACCTTTTCTTATTGACTTATTGAGTGGTGCAGTGACGAGTCCTAAAACCCGGAAGTGAGTTAGCATTTTACCACTACGGGTTCCCTCGTCTCAGAGTCAATATGATTTCGTCATAGGATTTTGGAAATTCAAGAGACGGATCACGTTTTGTTCTACAATATTAAATACATCAGCAGTGACCCCACTGGTGAAAAACGATGATTGTTAACAAGTGGCTGAATAGGACTACAGAAGTTGTCGAGGACGTTGTACGCCATTACGCCGAACACGTAAACACTCCCGCTAAGTTTGTTTTCCCCCCTGTTCTGCTTGAAAGCAAGTACCTGCGCTCTTGCAAACTGTTAAAACAAACGCTTCAACTTGTACAATTTTTAACCTGTATTTTTGAATATCGATCTTAATTTGACGTGACGTTGAAGTCGTGCGACCCTGCTGTAGTTCGTTTATAGCATAACGTTAGCATTTTGCTTCTGGCGATTAGATTTATGAATAGACAATTATAAAGTAGGGTAGACATCCCTGCACCGCTCTATTGCGGATTTCTATCCTCCACAGTTTGTCTTTTTTAACACGTTTATTTTAGTTTTTTCTGCAGAGGTCTATATAGACACATACCAAACAAGATGAACAATGTGCAGATCAGTAAACAAAACAAAAAAAAACACTTGGGTTAATGGGTTGAGGTGGAAACTGAAGAGAAGGACGAGCGAATGCTGGGGAAATGGAGGAGTCAGCAGAACTGGTGAAAGTATTCAAATAAAAGGTACAAAGGAAACAGGGCAGAGAAGAGGTCTACAACAAAGACATTGTGTTCAAATGAGAGAGTGGACGATAAGAAGAACTAAGGGTGATCTGCTTGAGAGAGGAAACAAAAAGAACCACAACAATAGTGGAGGAGATTGAAAAGCCAAAAGGAGAAGAAATGAAAAACGTAAAATGCAAGCGATACAGTAGAAAACAGGAGGGGCAAAGGGTGAGCAGTAGATGTAAGTGGATTGAGAATGGATGTGTTGCGAATAAAGATCTGAAATGACCTCTCTATTCCCCTGCAATTAATTATCTTTAAAACATTGTGTTTGCATTTATACACATCTACCCATCGCTGCCTGCCTTCAATCAGACTCTATCTATCTAAACATGGCATACTAATGTGTTTTTATAAGTGAGACAGTCGATGCTGGTTTGCTGAGCTGTTTGAAGATCCTGCAGTACTACAAATGGCAGATTAATGCAGGTTGGATGAACATCTCTGTAATGGCTGATACTGCGACCTTCATACAGTGAATGAGGATTGAACTATAAAGGGTTAACTTGGACTTGCAAATGACTCCTGTGCTTTTAGTGATGTTCAAGGGTACAGGAAGCCATCAACATGGTTTATAATTTTAAGGCCATTGCTGTTGACTTTGTTCCAGGCTGAGATTGGTACAGTAGTCAAGGACACCAAGTGGCTTTCTGTCCAAACCCTTTTTGTGTATATCGAATTAGACAAATTGAATTTATGCTTACATTTACCTCCAGTGGACTTATGATTTGTATAACTCTGTTAAATAAACAGTGAAAAGAAATGGAAGCACATTCGTCCAACATTGAAGTTCAAGTTAAATAAAGGCAACCCTGCGAAAATCTAATTTGCCGGTCCATGGGAAAAATAGAAGTGTCTCTGTCTCTGGCTCCAAGTAATCACTACAGTTGAAGATTGTCCTCTACTTTTAGTGAGCTAAAATAGATTTAAGATTAAAACTGAATCCAGAATCCTATCACTGTGAAGGAAAATGCAATGAGCCTGTTTTGGTACATAGGTTGCAGTTTAAAGACAGCTATTGACATGTTCTCCCTCCGTTCCCGGTTGGACACAACCTTTAATGAATTAGCCACATCCTGTGATTTGAGTAAGTGCGTTGGGGGTTGGTGTGAGGCAAAGAATGATGGGATTCTGAGTAAACAATTTCAGGAAGCAGGCTATCATGTCTTCATTTTTCTTCCTTGCTATTCTTTGCATATTGGTGCAAGGCTTTGAATGCTTGATCGGGGAAGAAATGACACTGTGGAGTGTGTGTGTTACAGTATGTGTGTGTGTGTGTGTGTGTATGAGCATTATCCCTTCTGGTGTCACCTTCATTTAAAGATGAACTGTTCTGAAAAGGATGGCTATTATGAATCATTCCTTTCTATATCTTCAAACACACTTTCGCTAGATATATGCCCGGCTCTAGCTGTCTGTTGTTGGAATTGTGGTAAACATAAAAAAAACAACTGAAGGCAAACATCTGCAATGAGAGAGAGACACACGACAGTGCTGGTAGGCAACGTGTGTGTGTGTGTGTGTGTGTGTGTGTGTGTGTGTGTGTGTGTGTGTGTGTGTGTGTGTGTGTGTGTGTGTGTGTGTGTGTGTGTGTGTGTGTGTGTGTGTGTGTGTGTGTGTGTGTGTGTGTGTGTGTGTGTGTGCGCATGCAGCCGACACAATGTTCTCACCTCTCTCTGAGGCGCTGTAGTAATAATTCAAACAAACGGCCATCCAGCACTGCATTGTGGGTAGGGAAGCGTGAAGAGTGGAGGCATTTTACGAGGGAGAAACGAAAGAAGGGGATGACAGGAAGGAGGAAGGTAAAAAAGTGAAGCCATGGGGTTTTTTGTGCTTACACCGATTTACTGAATGGTTGTATTGTTTGTTGGAAGAAACTACATATTACATTCTCTGGACACATTCCTCACAAACCACCTGAAGTGATATGAGTGTGTCGATTTGCCCGTTGGGGAAAATTAATTATATTTTATCACTATAAAAAAAAGAAAATGTGTGAGAGAGGCAGATGGAAAACACGGTAGAATATGAGGACGTGATGGCGACGGAAGATAAAGAGCGTGTGTTTGTGGGCACCGAGGTGTAATGTGAGGGCATATGAAACAGCTGTATCTTATCTGATGCGTCCATGCTTCTCTGTGAGCCATCGACAGCTATATGCCTCGAAGCACCACTGACTCACATGTGTTGTGACTTAAGCGTGAATACAACAGTACACACAGCATCTGTGGCTGATCACATTTATCTCTGCTTCTCCTCACCGTAAAAAGGAAGATTTGCAGTAGCTTCTGAACATTGAAGTAAAACCTTTATATGAGTTTCAAGAAAGTATGGTTAAACATAAGTTTGCTATCACTATTATGTAGTGTATTATTTTCTGTACACTTATCTTGTGTTTTCTATAAGATAGCAACATGTGCATGACATTAAGACATGTTGTGTTTTTTCTTGACACTTCGTGCACCGTATTTAATTTGTTATGTTTCTGTATTTGTGTTTTTGGTTGTTGTTGTTTTCAATTGTCAAAAAAGTCTGCAAAACTTAAAATGTGTAAACACTTTCCAAACAAATGAGTGAATGTTTATGATTATGTTTTAGTGCTATTTGATCGTATAATATGGTGTGTTAGTAAATAGCACTCCAATTTGATTTGATTTCTCTCTTCATTTTATGTTTTACTATTATGTATTATTCATTTTAAATGTGAGTATTAATCGTTTGCTGATGTTCTAATGTTCGCAAACTAATTTTCCTCAACGTGCACCCTGAGGGAATTTAACGAGTTGTCATTTAAGAAAGGTACTTGAAACACTTGAAACAGTGTTGTGAGTTGTTGAATTGTATTTTGTATTATTTATTTATTGCACTCAGTGTCCGTCGAAACATGGCATAAGGAGGTAAATGTACCTTTCAGAAATAATCCTCTTTATATCTTTGAAATCACACTCAGAATGAAGGCAACATCAATCATTAGCATGTAGCTAAATTAGCTGGAGTGCTAATGGTTTTAGGTCAAAGGAGCAAGTATAAAGCAGAAAAACACGATATCGGAAATACACCGGTGTTGTTAACAATAGGACTTTTCTGGCAAGACATGACCAGACAAAACATGATAAAAACAAGATTAGATTATAGAAAATCAGATTAAATAAGATTAGATGTGATAGCATAAGCCTCCAGACATGAAGTAGAGTGTATCATACAGTAGGAATTCTGACACAGTGCTTTCTGCCTTTTCGAACTCTACATTTTCCTTTATCATCTATAGTTTGACTGACAGGTTGGGTTTTCGGGAATGACAGGACCAGCAGTCAGCACAATGTATAGACGAGCATGCATTATACACACACAAACACCTACACACAGATGTATGGCATATACCTGTCTCCTTAGGTTAGCAATAGACTACAGTAATCGTATTTGCCAGATTCTTGGCAGTTTCAGCAAAGCAGTCAATCTGATGGTAGGGTCGAAAGGGTCTGTGTGTGTGTGTGTGTGTGTGTGTGTGTGTGTGTGTGTGTGTGTGTGTGTGTGTGTGTGTGTGTGTGTGTGTGTGTGTGTGTGTGTGTGTGTGTGTGTGTGTGTGTGTGTGTGTGTGTGTGTGTGTGTGTGTGTGTGTGTGTTTGCATGTGTGAAAGTAGTGCAATAAATGGATAGTATGCTGGCCACCAGGCAGCTTTAAAGGGAACATCCGAGAAGGAGAGTGAGATAAAGACGGTACCCTCTGAGAAACTAGCTGGTGAGACAGAAAGGCAGAGAGAGACAGATTTGGAGTGAGTGAGAGAGACAGGGGAGAAAGAGAGAGCGAGGGGAGATAGAGACAAAGTGAGAGGGGGGGAGAGACATGGGAAAATCAATGCTGTGTCCACCAGGGACAGAATGTCATGAAGGTTTTTTTACTCTGTGGTATAATGGAGGGTTGGAGCCTTTTACTGCAGGAGTCACCTTGTCTAATGGAGGGAGGGGTGGAGGAGGGTGGGAGAAGAAAAAGAGGGAAATACTGAGGAAAAGTGGGAGAGAGGGACAAATATATCAAATGGAGATTGCTAGTTACTGTAAGAGGAGAAAGGCAGGAGGAATTGATGGATGGATGGAGAGAAGAAGTAAAAGGAAAGAAAGATGGATATCGAAAAAATTGAAAAGTATTTAAAGAAAGAAAGACAAGAAAATACAAAGGATTGACAGACAGCTAATGGGAAAAGAGAATGGAAGAGAAATGGATGATGGGAGAGAAGGGAAAGAGGATAAAGATGTAATGGCAGATGAGGGAACGGAGCAGGAAGACAAGACATTTTGAAAGGGAGAGAAACATTGAGGGAGTAAAAAAGGGGACATTTGTAAAAATAAAAGATGAGGAGAATAAGGAAGAGGAGAAGGAGGACGTTGCTGTAAAACGTCAAAAAAGAAAGTGGAAGAAATGTATGATCTATAGAAGCCTGAGTCACCCTAAATTTGGCAGAATAAAAGTTAAATGATTCACTTTGTAGGTCAAAGCAATTTAGTGCAAAACATTTTAGTGAGAGAAGAGACAATGTTACCGTCAAACTTGATTGATGTGACTTTATAGCTTTGGCAGACAGGGTTACAGCCGTTTTAGCACTGAGTCTTGTGTTACACTAGACTGTAAGGGCAGGGAGTGGCGTATATCCAATGTGAAATATCTGAAAACTCATATTGAATTGTACCTGCTGTTTATTGGAGCTGCTCAATGGGCAGCCTGTGGGACACTGTGGTTATAATGGGCAGCTCTCAAGTGTAAATGTGTGTTAATGAATGAATGTGACAGGGTATTACTGATATAGAGCTTGCATGGTCAGCATACCTACACCGGAGCAATATATATGTGGTTGAAGACACACTGAAACTAGGATTTGATTTCTGTTTGCTGGCACTGAACTTTAAATAGTTGTAAAAATACTCGAGTGAGGGCAAGGACATAGAGGTCAGGTGTTGTGTAGCATTTCATTTGGATTGTGTCCGATTTGAGAATGGAGAATGGATCAAAGGTTTGGCGCAAAGCCATGAGGTCTTACACTCCTTCACTTACATTACACACATGCAATAACCACACATGCAAATCCAACAAACTGAATGGAGAAGATGTACAGGAACTTTCAGGTCCATTTCACTTAGGAGTAATACATGGTAATATACTCCAGCGACCATAATTAATTTAGATCACACTTGGGAGTTGTCTAACCTGAAGAGCACTCGTGGCTGTCACCTAACTCTGAAATACTGTTAAATCTGAAGCAAGATGCATGTTAATCATTCTACTAATTGCCCTAATTGAACACACATCTCGAACATTGCTTCAAACTAAAGTGTGATAACATGGATGTCCTGGGAAAGATATCCAACTACTTGCTGTCATTTCATATACAAATGCTTGGTTAGTTTAGCTAAGCAGTGTCTTTGCTTGTGGGGAGAACTGTTGGGTTAACTGTGGCAATCCACGCCTGGAATTTACCAACAATTATTTATCTCACCTCATGATTCATCATTTATTAGCTGTTCTGGAGCCTTTGTATGATATAACATCACTTTTAGCAGATGGTGTTTGCTTATTTGTCGGCAAACTGCAGCTAAAAAGCAATTTCACCACACTTAATTTTTACTTTGTAGCTGTTGTGGATCTTTCATTCTTATGACATCTTGATTGGCACAACAAAGTGGAATACATTATTATTTATTTGCACCCAGCACCAGTCCAGTTGATACAAATGACAAATATAGTTGGTAACAACAATATCTGTGACCAATCTGATGTAATTGGGGATTTTTTTGCTTCTAAGTTGTGGTTATTTTATCATATGTGTATTACCAAATGCAGTATTGTATATATTCTTAATATAAGTCAAAAAAGTGTGTTTGTTATTGTTTGTTCACATTGCAATGGGATCCCAACTAAAGACAGCCTGTATAATATGATTACAATCCTCTCCCTTTATTCAACTTACTATTTCATTCAGCTAAAGCATATTTATGATTTGTTTTTCTTTACACAGTCTACATCTCTTGTTGTGAAATGAGGCTTTCAGAAGGATGGATTATTATCTTTTTGCATCATGTAGTTATAATACCCTGCTCTGTTTTTCTATCCCAACCTCCATCCCACTCCTCCGTCATGTCAGTCATGACTGATAAAACACAATTACAAATTTACAAAGAGGATATTTGTTGAGCAAAGCTGATTTTCTTCCCAGCTTTATTGTCCAATATTCGATTCTATCGCATCCTATATCGAACTCTCTCGCTTTGAGGCCATTGTTTACCCCCAAGAGTCTGTCTAGTAGATTCCTATGCAGCATCAGGCAGGATTGATCAGCCATTATCGATGGGAAGCATTGATTGGCCAGCGTATTGATCACACTATTGGGGATTAGGACGTCATGAATAAATGACAGGGGGGTATTGAGCGCTTGATGGGAGGACAACACCTCTCTGGACAGGAGGAGAGAAGAGGGAGATGATAAAAAGGAATAAGATGAGAAAAGTGGGAATATTAGAGAAGGTGAGGAGGAAAAGGGAGAAGTGATAAAAAGCAGAATGATAAATAGAGTCAGATGGAAATAACAGACACATCATGGGAAAGTAATCTAAACTAAATATGTGTTTGCGAAATAAGATTTGATGCCATGTCTAATAAATAAGAATTTTCTTGTGATACAATTCAAAATATGCAAATCCCCCCGCCCTTATATAGCTATAAAGTCTATAACAGTCTGACAGTAACACATACCTACAGTATATATAATGTTTACACTGAGTGCTACATTTAAAACCACATTATTGATGGTTTTATTCCATTGATTGGAAAGATTCATGGGCTTTATATTATACACTTTCCCTAAAATGAAAGTTTGAAACAACTTTTGGATTTTAAAAATAAATCTCCTGGTTAAGTTTGTAGCAAGTGAGCCACCAGCTGGTGAAGGAGAATTAACGAATATGTTGTGAGACGAATTTGCCTTAGAAAGTCAGGGAGAAGACGGACGTTCACGAAAGCACCTCTCAACGGGTAGTTGGGAAAGAAGGAAGACAAAGTGATTGTGCTTACAGGTTCTTGACATTTGTAATTCCTCTGAAAGCTTTCCGTGGAACCGCCTTGATCTGGTTCTCGCTGAGGTCTCTGCAGAGAGAAAGAGACACAGAGGACATGAGTTGAGGTATTCCATGCACTCACACATATATGGAGTCAAAGCATAAACAAAACCACAAACATGTTAATATATGACACACACACAGATACACAACCACGCACACACACATTCAATTACAGTACAAAGGCACAGACGGAGGAGGAGATGGAGAGAAAGGGAGAGAGAGGATGATATGACATTTATGATCAGTGGAACAATTTGGTGCAAAGAGCTTCAAAGACAATAGGAACCATCAGAAATACTGCTGGCATGAATCCATATACTGCCTTGAAGTGTGTATGTGCATGTCTCCATGTGTGTCATTAATAGAGAGGCATTGGAGGGGGAAAGCAGACAGTCACATACATAGAAAGACCAGTGTGTGTGTGTGTGTGTGTGTGTGTGTGTGTGTGTGTGTGTGTGTGTGGGTGTGTGTGTGTGTGTGTGTGTGTGTGTGTGTGTGTGTGGTCTAGCATTACTATACTTGTGGGGACCTACATCTGTTTACATAGTCACGTGTGGCGACTGGCTTCCCTTATGGGGACAAATTGGAGGTCCCCATGAGGGGAATCATTCATTTTAGGGTGAAGACTTGGTTAGGTTTAGGATTAGGGTTAGGGTTAGGCATGTGTTGGTTATGGTTAAGGTTAGGATAAGTCTCCAGGAAATGCATGTAAGTCAATGTAATGTCCCCTGAAGTGATGTATACATGGGTGTGTGTGTGTGTGTGTGTGTGTGTGTGTGTGTGTGTGTGTGTGTGTGTGTGTGTGTGTGTGTGTGTGTGTGTGTGTGTGTGTGTGTGTGTGTGTGTGTGTGTGTGTGTGTGTGTGTGTGTGTGTGTGTGTGTGTAAAAGTTAGTTTTCTCCACTAAAGCCCTCCAACAGTGCAGCACTGCTGTGGCGGAAAAAATAATAATCTATTCAGAGAAACCAGAGCACACACAGACACACAAAGACACACACACACACACACACACACACACACGCACACACACACACACACACACACACACACATTGTAATGCCAATATCAAGCAACATATCTATTTGATTTGATCCCCCTCAGCTCTAACACACACTCGGAATATGGCTGCACATACAATGGTCCTGCTATTTTTCTGTCGCCCTAATGAATACCGATATGAGCCAAATGATGTTGGACATGACACAACAGCCTGGCCCTAACTCTATTAGAGTTGTTTGTTTGGGAGAATGCCTGGCAGGCAAACCAGGTTCAGAAAGCACAATGTAATTATAGCGGAATGAAATACCAGACAAGCTAATCACCCTATAGTCCTGTCAGTCAGGCCTGAGTCCAGTACACACATACATACACACACATACACACACACACACACACACACACACACACACACACACACATACACACACACACACACACACACACACTCTTACAATGAACACACTAGTACTAGCTAGCAAAGCCAATCAGCGGTACAAATCCATCACCACAACATGTTACTGTAGATAGTCCAACAAGACTAAGATAATCATAACAAACATTTCTCTTGACCTTGACACAAACACACACACACAGGAACATCTTGATGTCATCCTCAATCCAGTACACACACAACTAACAAACACACATATACATTGAAATAAACACATACTGTATGCTTATGCCAGCTAATTTACAGCAGTCATGCATACATTCACGTACCCAGGAGGAAAATTGGTTGTGCATTATGACTTGTATTAGGGCTGTGAATGTTAATTGGCAAGCCGTGCTCAGAAAACTAATTTCCTCAAACTAACAAGGTTTCATCATTTTGGACGTTTCCCTTTGAGCCCTGTGTTTGCTGGCTCATTCCTTTTGTTTGACAAGAGATTAGCATTTTTTTCTCCACAAACCTTGATGGGAAAAGTATGTGCCTGGCGTTGTATATTCTTTATGCAAAGAAAATATGTGCGTTTATGTGCAAGTTTGCTCAGCGATTGCGGTAACGAAGGAGCACACAAGTGGCAAACATTTGACGGACAGGACTGGCGTAATGATATTTTAATCTGCAGCACGCATGGAAAATGTTCCATGTGTTTAGATTATTATTTTTCAGGAAGAAGGTTTTATTCGTTTCATTATTTGTTGTCTTTCTTGCCCGCATGATGACGTTGACTAAGCAAATAGAAAGCAAAGCTGTTCACTCTTTTTCTTTTCTAATCGTTCTCAATTATCGCTGTTGAAATACCAAAAATAAAATGCTATGAATGTGTATTTAACTCTACTTGTGGTCTGTTGAAAAGAGTATAAAATGAATGTGAAAAAAGCATGAGAGTGAGAAGAAGAAACAAACTTATTTGAAAGTCATATTTCATAAGGAGTTCCATGGCTAATAAATCTTTTATTGTTTTGTTTACCCACCATGATATTTATTTGTTATTGCTTCTAACAGAAGGAAAGTCATCCAAGTCAATTAAAAGCTATTATGAGACTGTGTGTCTCTGTGTCTGTCTTTATGACTCCAGCTGAGTGACTGACAATAGCGCCGGGAGTCCACAGTTTAAGCCCCCATAATAAAACTCATATGTCACAAAGCTTGTATTAAGTTTTCATCATACTGGTGGTTACTGTTTATCCATTTGTGCAATGGTTCTAGGGGTATGGAAATGATTTGGGGGATATTTTGGGAGGTGTAAACAGAAGATGGACACCTCATCAACATTCTATTGGGAAAAAAAGTAGAACATTTGATTTTAACCACTATGACAGGATACAATAAGTGAGTGAGAAAAAGGCTGCTATCACTTTGGCAGGAAATGTGAACCCTTTACTCATGGTATAAACCTGATTAAGAAAATAGGCTTTCAGGGACAAGCAGATAGCTGCCATTTGGCACTGTTTTGATGTGACCTAATGTACTCGGGGGATAATGAAAATAGCTCTTTGCTCTAATGTATTGTCTCCGCTGAACACATTCACGTCATGTTTTCATGTAAACAGCTGTCCTCCTCCCATCTCTCTGTGAGTCATACCTGCCGACCTTTGAGTAGAGCGAAGACTATAACCAACAGGAGATTGGCCTGCGGTACTTGAAAAGGACACTCACTGATAGAATAACCACACAAACACACACACACACACACACACACACGCACGGGCATATAAAAACTCATTTGGAAAGCTGGATGGTTTGTACAGCAGTGTGTAGCAATCTGCTCCCATGATTAAGCCATGTTGGTCCCCCTCTATTGCCACAGCGTTTGAAAGAGCTGGCAATTAATCTCCTAAAAATTATATTAAAGAAACGGATGGCTGTTTGAATTATACATCAGTTCCATTACGATGACAAATTCTGTAAATTATAGTGGTACAGATTGTGAAAACAACTGCATATATTTTGAGGAACTGGAATCTCAATACGCAACCGATGACGCAAACGTTCAGTTATCTGAGTTCAGTTTTCATGGAGGAAATACAGGAAAGAAGAGTTGAAAACAAACGGCAGAAGGAAGAAACATGGTCTTTTATCATTCCCTCAATGTTTGTAATGGATTTCTAAGTACTGTATGATTGATTACATTTTGACCAGATGTCATTCAGACCTTCCCCTTTCACCACACAGACCCCCCCACCCTTCGTTTACCCAGCCAAGGCCTCTCCTTCCTGGGCATGCTGACTCTCTGTGGCCCCTAAAAGTCTGGAGGGATTGAGGATGACAGCAAAATCTTCCTCTGTGTGTGTGTGTGGCCTAGCATTACTATACTTGTGGGGACCTAAATCTGTTTACACAGTCATGTGTGGGGACTCTCCGCCCTTATGGGGACAAATTGGAGGTCCCCATGAGGGGAATCATTAATTTTAGGGTGAAGACTTGGTTAGGTTTAGGATTAGGGTTAGGGTTAGGCATGTGTTGGTTATGGTTAAGGTTAGGATAAGTCTCCAGGAAATGCATGTAAGTCAATGTAATGTCCCCTGAAGTGATGTATACATGGTATGTGTGTGTGTGTGTGTGCGTGTGTGTGTGTGTGTGTGTGTGTGTGTGTGTGTGTGTGTGTGTGTGTGTGTGTGTGTGTGTGTGTGTGTGTGTGTGTGTGTGTGGTGTGTGTGTGTGTATGTGTGCTCCTGGCGATCACCTCCTCCATATTAAGTTCCATTATTCATGTGAGGAGAATAATAACACTAGCCAGGTCATTCTTTGCGACTCTTCGGATATTACGGTTAACCCCTTCACGCACACAGAGTCACACACAGAGAAACACACATATGGGAGACACACACAAAGAGTGCACACAAACACACATTTGTGTCCCAGTAAGCCTCAGCAACACAAATGCAGATATAAAAACATAACTAGTGCAAACACATATTTATTTCCCAATTTCCACACAGATCAAATGAACTTTTCCCTCAGGCTGTGTCACCCCTACACTTTTTTTTATCCGACAGTCGACACCAGTTATTAGATGGATACGCCCTCAGGTTCGTTCAGATATGAGCAAAGGTCCACTATGAACCATTAACCTGTGAGAGGGGGAGTGGAAACATGCCTCTTTGATATCATATGATTTTGATCTCAGATGGCGTCACAGGAGGTCTCAGTAAGACGGAGATGACAAGGAGGTCGGCAGAGGTTTGGATCCATGTGTCAGTTAGAATTGGTGTGTCTCTGCGTGAAAGAAACAGCAGGCAAGTGAGAGCGGATGGGCGGCAAAGCATGCATCTTTGTGTGTGTCTCTGTCTTTTATTAAAAGGAGGGCGACGGGGAAGAAAGAAAAGAGATGACCCTTGGCTGGGCTCCAGGGGAGAGATGAAAAAAGAGAGAGGAGAGGAACAGGAGTAAACGGACAGAGAAGGAAGACAGAGGTGGCAACATTTTTTTTTTTTTAAACCTGAGACACCTTCAATGGTTCGCGTCTCACTTCTTCATGTCTTTATTTTCCCCTCACTTTCTTTTTCAACCACTACTGCTATCTCACTCTCTCTCTCTCTCTCTCTCTCTCTCTCTCTCTCTCTCTCTCTGTCTGTCTCTCTCTCTCTCTCTCTGTCTGTCTCTTTTTCTCTCCCTTGGGGGCTTTAACTGCATTTAATATTGTTCCATAAATAGAGTAATAAATATCGACTGCTGGCTAGCAGTCGATATTGTTTTTTTTCTTGTTTTTTAAGGCACTCTACTGTAGGGCAAGACCAAAGTCATGCAGCAGGTATTACAGTGATATGTCCTGTACTGTAAAACATCCTTTGGTATCTGTAACCATTAGAACTATTAAAGTGACCGTTAAACCATATAACTAACGGCTATTATTTGATATTTCTTATTTATAATGTAAATATATTGAAATGTTCTGATACCTTTTAATTATATTGCTTAAAATGAACAAAATAGCACAATACTTCATTGACACATGTATGTTTTTCACCAGATCACTCAAGGTGAACTGCACAGTGAGTTTAGGCATGTATCTAAGTGATCAAATGAATATGGATGTATATATTCTCTCATTGCAACAGCACACAGTGAGGTCTGTGTCCTCTAAATCGAAGTAATTCAAATGTGGCCTTTGTTTACTCTGACAATTTGTTGGCAAGTTCAAAAGAAACTTAAAGCGACTTTTTTTTCTAACAATCATTTATCCTGGGGGAACTTACTGACTATAAATGCAGCATTTTGGCAGTGCCACAGACATATAGCTCCATGCATTCAAAACGGGAACTTTCCCATTACAACCATGGCTTCCCAGTCTTGGCTGCAGAGTGACTCTACTTGAGTGATTGATACTTGTGCCAACAAACCGGGGGGATATATTACCCAACATGCTGGCAGCGCATTGCAGACATAGGACTGCAGTGTGGGTTTGATATTTTAAAGTTTTACCTCGTAAAGCAATATTTTATAGCCAAATAATTGTCTTGATTTAGGCTAACAGCGCATGATGGTCTACTGCGTTCTATAGTCAGATGTTTTGCCTTCAGTTCTTGTTTGATTATTCTAAACACGTTGAGCATTCAAACTGTGTGTTCCCTGAAAGCTTGATCTTTTATGCTATTTTTATGGGAAGTGTTGCTTCCCATCAGACACATATTGCCTTCAAATTTGTCCTCTGTATCTCGCTGTACTATATATAATGGAGGTCACACAGAATGGTCTTCCTTCCATATTTTCTCCATTTCTTTTTTGCCTTTCTCTTTTCAGTCTTTGTAATTCTTCATCAGTCTTTTGACTCAATGCCCTTGCTTCGTCTTGTAACCTCCGCCTCATCCATCCTCCTCCCCTATTCAACCATTCCCCCCGTCCCCCGTCCCCCAGCTCCACTCCCTGTGATTTAATTAAGTGGGCGCTTTATGAATAAAAATATTGCCCCCCTCTATTGATCATGGTGGATGGGAGGATGACAGCTCTGGCTGGCTGGGACGGGACAGCCACTCTCCTAACTCGCTCCATTACACTGATCTAACTAAGTGTGTGTGTGTGTGGAGTTTAATCAGTGTGTGTGTATACAAGTGACATTGTGTAGCACTGTGTGTGGGTGTGGACGGTAGAGTGTTGTGTGTGTTTGTGAAGGAAACAGGCACCTGGGAGCAGAAGCAGCTAAATCAAACTGAACGTTCTCAAAAGCTCCCATGGGCCTTTGCAAATCCTTCGTTAAAGAGAAACACACACACACACACACACAGCCACATAGACACACACGCATGCACACATTCCTCCAACGCCTCATTTGATACATACACTGCATCAGCATTATAAATGGACATTGTGTGCACTTTTGGTTTCTATCTCTCTCTCTCCTGCTCCCTCCCCCTCCTCTACCCATCGCTCTCCGTAAGGCTGTAAGTATCTATTATGTTTTGTCGATACTATAATTAAATTGGACAGCTTAATGCAATTCTCTGATCCATAGGCCTTTATGGATATAAAAGCTTTTCTGGCCCCATGCCCGAAAGACGTCCAACAAATTTAGATGAGTTACTATTGGGCAAAAAAAAAAATGTTGGAGAGGTTAAGGCAGCAGGGCGCACACATGGTCATTTGTAATTGGCTAATTCACTTTAATGTCTCCGACGCAATTTTGTTTTAATATGTTTTCTTATTTGAATTGTCATCCGCTGGACTAAGCGATATTACAAGTCCATCCCTCTTTCCTTTATTTGCTTTGTTAGTCCTTCCTTTTCTTCTAGTGCTTTAGCTAAGCGATATTGCAGGCTCTTAGGGACATTTATAGAGCTAATAAAACTTCAGCAGCAAAGGATCAGGAGACAACTTCAGAAGGGACGCAGAGAGGGGATATATAGGAGGAGAGGGTGGATTAGGAGGGCGAGAAAATATACTATAGATGGAAGGGGATAGATAGATACTGTTGAGACAGTTTAAATGTATTAATTTGTGTCTCTGAAAGAATAGATTTATTATTTCCCATTTATGTCTAAGAGAGGGCATTTTAATGTACGAATGTAATGTCGTTTACGGTTCTTTACCAGTAACGATCATCTAAATGAACGAAAATCGCCATAACAGTAAATCATTATTTTCATATTTTGGCTGTTGTTATGCAACTTTATTCTATGATTACTTTTATTTTGGTCATAAAGCATGACAAAGAGTGGCGGTTTACTGACATGTGACACCTAATTGAGACCTAAATGCAATAATTGTGAGGCAACACAATGCAATAGATCTGGATCAAAAAGATAAACTGGTAATTGATTCTCGCATGTGAAATAGGCGATCCTCGGTGAGAAAAGGATTTAAAGCATTACGGGTGATGGAGGATTTAAGCTGGAGAATCTCATTCTGAAAATGGCCAAAGCTCCTTGACTAAATGGATTTGTTCTTTGGGAAATTGTTTAACCAGCATAAGGCTTTTAAAGAGACCCTTAGTCCACAGAGAGTTGTCCAAACATCTTATTTAATATGCCAACTTGAGTTTATCCACAAGCGTTATCAAAAGTTGATATAAAATCCCAGTAAAGTGCAAAAAAAGGATAAACAGTTTATGAAAAACAACAAGCAACATCATGTCGTAAGCTAAATCCTTATATCATTCTCCTGCTAAGTGGCTAAGTGAAAACCTTAAAAATAAATGGTAAAGTGCAATAATAAATGGATAATTGAGGAACAGGACATGAGGATGAACCCAACAACCTGTTTCTGACTGGCTGACGTCGTCATGGAAGAATAGATTGGCGTGTTTTACTAAGACTAAAAGGTGGAATGGGGAGGCATGAGGAGAGGAAAGACAGGAAAAACAGGAGGTGAGGAGAGGTAATGAGGAGTGGGCAGGTGATGGAGGGGAAACGGGTGAAAGAAGTAAAAGGGATTATAGGCAATGCAAGGACACATTGAAGGGAGTAGGGAAGGAAAGACAATGAAGTGAATGGAAAAACAATAGTTGCTAGATCTGAGTATAGAGGGATGCAAGGGGAGGTGATGAAGGTATGGAGAGAGAAAAAAGGAGGAGGTGCCAATAAAGCAGCTGACGGTGACTTTTTGCTTTTATAAGCATCTGGGGAGCACCTCAGCACCCATAAATAATACGCTGCAAATTAGCAGATTGGATAAGAGAAGGGGACTGCTGGAAGCGTGTGTGTGTGTGTGTGTGTTTGTGTGTGCGTGTGTGTTTGTGTGCATGCATGTGTGTGTTACTATGAACATGTACTCATGAAACTGTACATGTGTGTGTTGGTGTCACTTTTAAACATTAACATGATGTACTGCATGTTCAGTACATTCTCTGTACAGCTGTGTCTTTGAGGGTGTGTGTATTTGTGTGTGTGCGTGTGTATTTGTGTGTGTGTGTGTGTGTGTGTGTGTGTGTGTGTGTGTGTGTGTGTGTGTGTGTGTGTGTGTGTGTGTGTGTGTGTGTGTGTGTGTGTGTGTGTGTGTGTGTGTGTGTGTGTGTCTGTGTGGCATCTCTTCTGATCAGTCTCTCAGCAGGTTAGCGTTGTCAAGGTTACCGCAGGCCATTTTGCCAGTGGGCCAATTAACTTTTAACACAGGAACAGAACAGTGCAGGTGTCTCATGGTGCCGGGGTTAGAGAGAGTGTGTGTATATGAGTGTATATGTGTAGTTTATCCAAGAGTATAGTTTTGAAAGACACCGACAAGCACATAGTGCGTGTGTGTGTGTGTGTGTGTGAGATTAAATGAGACGGTGTGTGTGCATGGGAGAGCAGAAAGCGAGAGAAAATAAATCTTTTGTTGTCTCTATGTTTGTCAAACAGCAGCGTGGCCTTTCATGATGCTAAGAGAAGAATACAATTGAGGGTGAGATGCGGGCAAATGTGAGCACAGCAAGACATCAGGGAGTGAGGGCTCCTGTGTGTTGCAGACGACTAAATGTGTTTCCTAGTAAAGGTTGATGCAGTCCCTTCTGTGCAAAGAGAGTTGTTTGAGTTACTTTGGACCAACATCAAAATATGCAACATGATTTTTGCCTGACACTAAATATCACTTAACAACAATTGTTCCTTTTCTTGGAGATAGCACTATGGCAAGACTTATTTGTTTGGTTTTCCCTCTCACTGACGTTTAGTGATACTATACACGTTTTACTGTCATTTCTCTGTAATTAAAACATTTAACTAAGAGTATAACACCAATGTCTATTGCTAGGCACATTTGCACAGTTAAAATTCAAAGTTATGTGTTTCTGTTCTAAACTTCTTAAATGATAGGGTTTGTATATGCTTTGAACACAGATTCATGGATGTCTTTCCTAAATAGAATTTCTAGAAATGTCTAGTTCGACTACATTTTGAGACTGATGAAAAGGAAGCAGTTTTTGATGCCAAATAAAAATCATTTTCTAAAACTAAGGACAAATTAAATGAAATCCCTAGTACACAGGTTAGCCAAATTACCTTAAAGCAAACAGGCCACCTTGTTTAGCTTTAGTTTAAAAAAGGAACACAACATTATAACTCATAGAGCTTCAAAGAGTAAGAATTGTGTGTGCATGACACCACAAATGTCTGTAATATGTTAAAAGGAACACATAGGAAATTAAATGACAAGAAACACTGTAATCAGTAGCAGTATATGATAATTACTTCCAGTCTATGCAGTGTCAAAACCTGAACAACATCCAGTCATCATATCCCATCCAGAATATTTCTATTTAGCAGTTAAAAACCTTAACCTGTAAAAGTGAAATCTATTGCCAAGTTTCTCATATCATGAGAAAAAATGAATTTCTCTAAGTGTTCTTTGTTGGACGTTCGTGACGCAGCAGCGAAGCAAATGCACAGCACAAATGAATGTTTGAACAATGGTTGTATCTGCCTGAGTGTATTTGGTGAAACAAAGTGATTGTGATGGCTAACAGAGCAGACTGTCATCCTCCCTTCCCATGCAGTCCGACGCTAATTCCTCTGACAGACTTTCTTCCACAATGGCTACTGGCTGCTGTCTTCTTAGCCTGAGGGCCTGTCTGGTTGAGCGAGAGTGAGAGTGTGTGTGTGTGTGTGTGTGTGTGTGTGTGTGTGTGTGTGTGTGTGTGTGTGTGTGTGTGTGTGTGTGTGTGTATGTGTGTGTGTGTGTGTGTGTGTGTGTGTGTGTGTGTGTGTGTGTGTGTGTGTTGTGTGTGTGTGTGTGAGAGAGATGGAGAGAGATGGAGAGAGAGCTATACAGAAGTTGGGTAGATGGAGAAAGAGAAAGGAATAAAAGAGACAACCAGGGAGAAAGAAAGCACTTTTGTGTATGCGAGAGTGTGTGTGTGCATGGTTGCTATGCTGTCTCCAGGCCGTAATCTCTTTAGTAAGCCCCATGATCCAGTTAGAGACAGCGAGTGGCTAATGTCAGGGCTAACTGGAAGAGAGGGATCTATGTGAGTGTGTGTTTATACATGTTTGTGTGTATGCCTTTACTATATCCATATCCTTGTTGAGACTGTCAGGGACAAACTGTAAGGCAACTTGAGTGTTTGTGTACTGCTGGAATAAATGTTGTTATGCCTACAACCATATCCACTTCCATGTATGAGTGTATAGTGTGTGTGTGTGTGTGTGCGTGCGTGCGTGTGTGTGTGTGTGTGTGCGTGTGTGTGTGTGTGTGTGTGTGTGTGTGTGTGTGTGTGTTTAATTGTGTGTGGCAGCCGGGTGTGTCTGAAAAGCAGCAGTGCCCATTAAGGCTGAGAGATTAGATTGAGTGGATCCAGATTCTGCGCCATTGTTCCTCCTACTGCTGCAGGAAAGCCTGCTGCAGGAAAGCTTGCTGTAGAGGTGCAGGAAATGGATTTTTAGTTAATTTGTCTGGTCAAATCAGGGTTAAGAAAGAGAAGAAAAAAAAGTTAATTGGGTTTAAAATCCGGTCACTTTTGAGAAATAGCAACATCCTGCAGAGATGTTTCATGCTCAGCAGCGTAGAGGTTGCAGTAACTACAGTGGGTTTTATGTTAATATGCAGCAAAGATTGCTGGCTTTTCGCTATTTAAACCACATTTTTTAAATCAGTTAAAATTGAAATATATGTTTATTCCAAAACTGATTCCCAGAAATATTAAATGAATAAATATAATACAATGTGATCAATGATAAATAAATGTACAAAAAAATCCTTGTGAAACATTAGATAATCATCTGATCAAGACCTTTTAAAATATGACAAAACATTTCATTTCATACAACTATTTATTCTGTTTTTATTCTGGGCCAATATGCCTCAATTGATTGGAGGCTGTGCATTATCCTGGTATGTCTTGGTATTTAATATATGGTTCATTCAGTGCAGCGTGTAGATGAATGTTGTAAATGTGCTTGATGCTGTCGTGGCATGATTAAAATGGACGTGGTGATCAGCAGTTTTGTCACAGAGGGTAAAAGTACAGCTAACTCACCCGCTGCCATAATAAACAATAAGACGCTGACACAACCCGAATGATGAACGCTCTGAACTAATGGCCGCTCGCTCGCCCACACGCATGCATAAATATAACCAACTATTTTAGTTTTTTCTCCCCCTATCCATGCCTGTCTGTCTTTTCCACATCTGTGTCTTCTCTCCTATCAGTTACTGCACAAGAAAAGGAAAGAAAGAACCTGTCCTTCAAACATGTAATTATACCATTCCTTCATTTACAGAAAATCGGCTCCAAAACACCTCGTAAAACAGCATGGGAGTAAATGTAGTCCCGCCTCAAACGTTGTGATATGAAAATCATTCATACCCCGAGGGAATATATTGAGAGGAATAAAGGATGGATGTGGACGGACAGAAATTGAATCAAATTCTCCACCCAATCACATTGCATCACAAATCACTAGCGCTGCCGCTAATACAGGGTGTTACGGTGCGCAGGCCTCAGCATATATTTTGATTGTGTGTGTGTGTGTGTGTGTGTGTGTGTGTGTGTGTGTGTGTGTGTGTGTGTGTGTGTGTGTGTGTGTGCGCGCGTGCGTGCGTGCGTGTGTGTGTGTGTGTGTGTGTGTGTAGAAGAGTAGGTTTGCCTACCATACTTGGGAAAAGAGGGAGAAGGAAAGAGAGACAGTAAAAGAGAGGGAGAGAGAAGGAAAAGATGATTTAGGAGTAATGAGAGCCGGTAAAATCACGGTGCCCGACAGCATTATGGGACTAAATCTAATCTGCTAATGGAGAGGGGGGCGTGAGCCGTGGTGGTGATGGAGGGAGGAAGAGGTGGAGTAGGAGGGGGAGATAAATGAAGAAAGGAAAGGACAGCAATGGCAGGAATGAAGGTTGGGGACAGAGAAATGAATGGAGGACAGGAAGGACATACAAGAACAAGAGAACTGTAGGACGAATGGCAAAGAGGCAGGATGGAGAAGTCAAGAGCGCAGAAAATAGGAAACAAGAGAAGGAAATAAATACAGAACAAACAGACAATGGCGAAAAGAGGACATTATATTATATATATTATTATATATAAATGTATAAACGAAGGTCAAATCATGATGACGATGATGATGATGAAGACAATGGTAGAAGAAAAAAAGCTGCATAAGAATGAATGGAACAGGAAAAACAAAGCGATGAAGATGCGGTGAAAACACAAAACAAAGGAAGAAGGGAAAATATAACAAAGAAAGACGATAGATGCAAATATGCATAGAAAGAGAAAAAAAAGGTGAAAGACATTGTGAAAGGGTGGGAGGTTGTGTTGAAAATATGATGCGTGTGTATGTGTGTGTGTGTGTGTGTGTGTGTGTGTGTGTGTGTGTGTGTGTGTGTGTGTGTGTGTGTGTGTGTGTGTGTGTGTGTGTGTGTATGTATGTGTGTGTGTGTGTGTGTGTGTGTGTGTGTGTGTGTGTGGTGTGTGTGTGTGTGTGTGTGTGTGTGTGTGTGTGTGTGTGTGTGTGTGTGTGTTAGAGAAATAACCTGGGGTGGAGGCATCGGGAGGGTACGGCCCAGGAGAGCACAATCAGCACATACTGCTATCACATGCTGCAAAACATGCTCTCTCTCTATCACACACACACACACACACACACACACACACACACACCAGCATGCAGATGGGCAAAGTTTGCACACACTCCATTCATGACGTACGTGACTCAACAAAAACACCATCCTCATTGTTGTTCTCCCCACCACACACACACATTCTTGCGCAGCCACACACTCCGCAGAAGGCAGCCATTGAGAGGTAATTGCCCCAGACTGTTAATGTTTGCCGGGATGAAACTACAGCAGTCTTTACAAGGCCGGGCTAATTTCACAACTTTTTGTCATTACCCCAACCAAATGGCTGACAACCACATTACAACATGATAACTAACAGAAGAGAAAATCGCAATAGATTTGGTTTTATACGTTTAATTATTTATTGTAGTTGTCTGTAAGATATCTGTTGGTGCTGCAATGATGTGCTGGAGATGCACACTGTGTGCATCCTGGGAGGTGATATGATAAAATATTTATTCCAAATCCTCTCTTCACGGTAAAACACCTTTATAGCTAGAAATGTTAGAAATTAGATTACATTAATTGATTATTCAATTGACAGAAACTTCTATTCATCTATTAAGTCATATTTTGAGTTAAAAAGGCTAAACATTTGTTGGTTTCAGGTTCTTCCAATATTGTACTGCTTGTCTTCAAGATCCAATGCAAGGTACAATATACCCCATACATGAAAATGAATAAAATAGTGCAAGAAGAAATAGAGAAAGAAAAAGGGTGCACAATAAAAAAAGAATGTTAAATTAAATACTGCATGGTGGTCTGACATATGGAGAAAAGCATGTTGTTTTGCAGCAACGGATCTGAAGAGACTGCAAAAAGAGAATACACTGTAATAAGTAAACCATAGCTGTCAATCTAGAATACAATTCATATGGTGCCTATTCAAAATACAATCTTTAAATCATATCCTATCAATCCCTTGGTCCTCCTCATGTCCATCATGTGATGTGTCACCTCCCAGTGAAAGCAAATTCAACCCGCTCAGGCTGGGTGGCCCGAACACCAGCGACTGTCAGATTTTATTGTATCACACTGTATCATATCATATTGTTTTAAATCATTTTTATGACTCATGTGTCTTTTTATAAACACAATCTGCAGTTGGAAATTAAACTTTGGGCCACAGTGGTAAACTCCTACACGAGGTTGAGTCCAGAAACTCTGTGAAACTGCACCAAAACCTCAACAATCTGCTTTGAGCAACACAAACAGAGCCGCATGGCAACTCCATTATCTTGATAGCAAACAGGACCCCAGCTCTGCAAGTTGCAGTATCTAAGCTACGGCATCAACACACAACAACTAGCTAAGATGTACAAAACATACAACATTAAAGGGTCAGTGTAGCATTATAAGAAAGTCTACTGAACAACCCCTTTGGCTCAAAGAAACCTAAACTTAAACACATTCAACGTAACTCTATCTCTTAAATTACCTCTTCAACAATCCATTACTATGAAAAAATACTATTTCCCCCCAAAAAACGCTTTTAACCAGGTCCCAAGTGTGTGGAAAGAATTGTCCAAACTCCCTATAAATCAGAATCAGACGAAAGCCGACCATTACTTTTGCAATGATGCTGAACAGAATGCAAAACACAATGTCAAGCCATAACGTTTTGTGTATAGCCGTTTGATTCACAGGTCGGTAAAAGAAAACACAGATGCAACATTACACCGCAGCTTAGACAATTATACCAAATTACACTGAAACTCCACAGTGGCTCGTGTGTTTATGAGGTAATGTACAGTTCCGGAGCATGAGATTGCAACTGCGTTCCCTTACGCATTCAGGGCGAAGGCACGGCCATGCAATCAAATCGCCATTACAATGCTGAGTGTTACAGCTGAGGGAAAGCAGACGAGGGAAGGGATAGGGTCAAAAGTTATTGACTGAATCACAACAACTACATTTCTGTTTCTCTTGTTTGAATAGGCGAGCTGACAAAAAACAGACTTTCTGTGGAGGAACATGCAAGACAGATTTGTGAAATATTGATTTAGTATAGAAAATAATATATAAAGTAAGTCAGAGAGCCTCTCAATGGGGCTCAAACCCCACCCTGCAGGTTGGTAAATGTCCAATTTAGCTGGCAGGCCATCTACTGGCACCTAAACCCAGGACACATCTTCTGAAATCTTCTGTGACTTATAGAGCTATAAAGGAATGGAAGTCATTGCCAAACTACCTTGCTGAAATAGAGTCCAGAGCCTCTTTCAAGAAGAGATTGAAGGGCCATCTACTAATGACCATGTACCCTTGTGAACTGTGAACCCTAATTGAATTATATCTCATGCTTTGTACTGGTGGGTGTCTTGTGCACTCATCCTTGGCTGAGATTGATATTGAAAGTGGATGAGACTGTTGATGATGTTGGTGATGTTGTTAATGTTGTTAATGATGTCAGGACTTATGTCTTGAGTATTGTTATATTATTGTTGTATTGTTTTAAGTGTCGGACCCCAGGAAGAGTAGCTTTTGTCAAGAGCAAAAGCTAATGGGGATCCTAAATAAACATAAGCATATAGGCAATCTGTATCAGAGCACCTTAGAAGAAATCAAAAGGGTTTCCAGACAGAAGATGGCGCTGTAATTCTTCTCTGTGTGTGCTTCTCTCAGTGTAATCAATGCAGGTAGATCACTATCACACTCTCAAAAGAGATCAATGGCACTCAGAGGCAGGATTACTTCTCCTTTAAGGACATTTTTAGACATATTTTCAATGTAAACATTGCTTTTCTAAATGAAGAAAAGTGAATAATTACCATTTACAGACCTGGTTCAGAAGCAACACCTGTTACAGTAAATGCACCCACGTAAAAACTCATATCTATTTGTATTGGATTACAAAATGAATGGCAGGAATAAAGATGCCTCTAGTTGGCTATGATGGCATGACAGAGAAAGTGTTTCTTGTAGCATTAATAGTAGATGTTTCATTGGCTTGTTTACACCTAAAACAACTTCAAATGCACCACTGCATCACTCCCCTAGTTTCCCCAAAATACCCTTCAAATCCGTCACTGCTGGACATGAATCAAACTGACACGTCGTTCATTAAGCGGACTGAGAGAAGGCAGAGTTGGCACAGTGAGGGCAAACAAGGTAGAAATGGATGCTGCATTTTTTCTTTCTCCACACCTGTTGTGTGTCCTCTCAGTCTGTCCTCTTTCCCTTACGTCTGTCAGTCTGTCAGCAGCAGTATCTGCCTTTCTTCTCTCTACAAAGAAGAAATACACTGGAAGGATCTGTGAATCATTATCCTCTGCTCACCCCGTGACACGAGAAGCTAATAGGTTCCCAGCAGGGAATATGTGTGTGTGTGTGTGTGTGTGTGTGTGTGTGTGTGTGTGTGTGTGTGTATGTGTGTGTGTGTGTGTGTGTGTGTGTGTGTGTGTGTGTGTGTGTGTGTGTGTGTGTGTGTGTGTGTGTGTGTGTGTGTGTGTGTGTGTGTGTGTGTGTCAGAGAAAAAGGAAGATTGTATAGGATCTGTGAAAACGTTGTATTTGTAAATATGTTGTCATGTTCTATAGTGTGTGTAGTGCTAAGCTGTATGTGTTTCTGTGTTCAAACATGTGCCTCATTGTTGCCTATATGTCAATATGAGAGCACAATATGTGGATATACTCAAGAGGCTGTTTCTGTGTGTGCACATATGAGTGTGTGAGTGTTAGTGTGTGTTTCTCATTTCCTCCAAGTAGAGATTAGGGCCAAAGAAGAGCAGCATTATCAGACAGCTGGAAATTAGATCTCAGTAGGGGACCCGACTCCTCTGCCTTTCTTTTCTTCCCTTCTTCCACACCTCCCTTAGCGTCTCTTTCTGATCCTCCTCTGTCACTCCTTGTTCACCTCCCTTTCATACGGCACTGCTTGTACCTTTCCATCCCCTTCTCTCTGACGGTTTCCCATCTTTTCCTCCACTTGTTCTTTTGTCCAAACAACCTCTCCATGCACCTTTCTCTACCTGCAGCTCTCTTTCTCCTCTCCCGTCTGTCCATCCATTTATTTCGCCATGTGCTCCTCTTTTGCCTCCCCCGTTCTATAAAAGATAAGGTCCTTCCCTTAGCTTATCTACATAGTACTTGTTATTGACATGTAACTCTACTTAATCTTGTTTTCTAACAACGTGTGTACCAAGCTGCAATTGATCTTCCCTGTTGTAAAAATAAAAAGTAGATAACGGATTCAAGTAATAATCTAAAATTCTTGAAGAAATACGTAGAGTAGAATTAAAGGTGGGGTCGGTCATTTTGGAGAAACCGGCTCGAGATCGCTAGAATTTGAAAATACACAGCCGGAAAAAATCTGCCACTTCCTTACAGAGCCCCTCCTCCAACACACACGAACGCTCACATGACCAATGAGGGCACGAGATAAGTTTGTGTGTGGAAGGCTGACAGGCAGGTAGGCCATCCAGTTACTTTAGCCGGGCCGGCTCAGATGATTGGTCGTGCTTTTTACAGCGCTACGGCTTCCACAGATGACATTTTTTGATGTATTTTTTAACAAAGCACTTAAGATATTCATTGCTATCGGGATGTTAAGAGCATTCCATGGAATATAACAAAAAGTGTATCTCGACCTTTAATAGCACTTTAAATTGACTTTCATTACAGTTTCACTGCTGGAAAATCTATGTGGCTTCGATTTTTCACTTTGATTTTCTGTTGAGGTTGTTTTTCTTTAATTGTGGAATCCATCAGTGTTACAATTAACTTCTAAGTTGTATTACTTATTTCCTAACAAACTGTTGCCTCTGCTGAAGACAGGCCTCTCTGTTCTCTACAAGGACTTTCCCAAGAAACCCTCACCACAAACACTGTTTACAACTTCCAGTCACATAGGGACGGATTTAAAAGCTATTGTTACGACATGCTATCAACTTGCACATGGTTCTAATATTCTTAAATGACAGTGTCTTATATTATTGCTACATTACTTTATTTATCAAGGGATCTTCCAGAAATACAATCCATACAAGATATTAAATTTGAAACAGGAAAGCATAAAACAAACAAAGATGATAGTGAACACAGATATCAATAAGGAGAAGTCTCGTCACAGCAGATACAAACTGAGCTGATCTGTGAGAAGCCATTACCCGGAGCCATTTTTCCCATATTATTTTCCCCTATTATTTTGGAAGTCTGATGTCACCACGACAACAAACAAACAAACATGAGCATGCAATGGTTTTGTAGATAAACACTTCATTGTCGAGATCAGTCAGCCCGTCATGGAAAAGTTATGAAACAAATAAATCCATCTCGAACGATCTGATGGTCTTCATGTTCAGTTCCAATGGAAGCATGCGGCATTACATCACTGTGGTGGGTTGTTTGTTTGTTTATGTGTGGGTGTGTGTAGTTTGAAAGTAATGAGATCCATGTTACATCAATGAAATATAAAAGAAATGTAAGATATGAGCTACAGTTATAGAGAAAATGTGTTAGAAGTGACAGACCAGCACAATAATAAAACAGAAGACGCTCTAAAAGGAGGGTTGGAAGTCGTTCAGTAGTAAAAAGGGAAAGAAAATAAGAAACCCTCAAATAAGAAGGCACGTGAAATTAATAGTGTAAAATGTTCTTTGATGATACATAATGTATTGAATATATAATAGCTTTATTCTTTATACACTTTTTATAACTTTGTATTGCTAGAAAAGAAAAACATTTTTTTATAATAAACTACATGCAGCAAATATCCAAAAGAAAATACTTCATTCCAAGGTTAGAAAACTTCAATAAAACAATTATGTTTAAATGTATAATGTTTGACTGGCTCTGTACTTATTTAAAGAGTAATTAGAAACCTTATCCAACAGTCAGTGTATGTGTGCACGTGGGTCAGAGTAGTCTATTGGGTATTTCCAGGAAGTGGTAGCCAAACTAAGTTTATTATCTCTCTTCCTCAATCAAATCAGTGAGAGTGAAAAAATGTAGAACAGGACACCATTTCCTGAGAACCACACACACACACTCACACACACACACACAGCTATCTTGACTGGAACATCTAGAGAGTGTGACCATTGTGCCAAAGAGAGGAAATCCCATCGCAGCCCACACCTACTCTCAACATATTACACCCGTGTGTGTGTGTGGTGTGTGTGTGTGTGTGTGTGTGTGTGTGTGTGTGTGTGTGTGTGTGTGTGTGTGTGTGTGTGGTGTGTGTGTGTGTGTGGTGTGTGTGGTGTGTGTGGGTGTGTGTGTGTGTGTGTGTGTGTGTGTGTGTGTGTGTGGGTGGGTGTGTGGGTGGGTGTGTGTGTGGGTGTGTGTCAGGGGTTGTTTGCATGTGTGTGTGTGTGTGTGTGTGTGTGTGTGTGTGTGTGTGTGTGTGTGTGTGTGTGTGGTGTGTGTCAGGGGTTGTTTGCATGTGTGTGCGTGTGCGTGTGTGTGTGTGTGTGTGTGTGTGTGTATGTGTGTGGTGTGTGTGTGTGTGTGTGTGTGTGTGTGTGTGTGGTGTGTGTGTGGTGTGTGGTGTGTGTGTGTGTGTGTGTGGGTGGGTGTTTGTGTGTGTGTGTGTGTCAGGGGTTGTTTGCATGTCTGAGCTTCTGTGTGTGTGTTTGTTTGATCTGTCGATGTTATCTGTGCATCTCATTGACAGAGAGGAAGGAAATGAACAGTCAGTCCCACTGACAGAAACACAGTCGCCACCGGACACAACCGTTCAGATATAACGCTCTGTGTCACATTTTGAGAATCACTGTTGATGCCGTCATGATTTAATCTGTAAATTAGCAATTGTTGTAACAAGTGTAATATATGTAATGTTCTGAAACTGAAGAGAGAGATTGAGAGGAACATGTTATGGTGCTTGTTGCTGCATTGACTGGATGCTGCAAAAAGCACTACGGTCTTTGAACATCTTTTAGAAAAAATGTTCCATTAGAGCTGGGAGAAATCTGTAGCATGTTGTACCCAGACATGTCAACAAACCAAATGTCCTAAGACAAATAAATTAGGAAGACATTTAAGGGGGAATCTTCTAAATATAGTATGCATATGATCAGATGAAATATATGGTAAATGTCTCACACTTTATCACTATCAGCATAACATTTAATGTCTTTCGATTCAATGTAATGTTTATTTTATATTTCATTCTTCTCCTGAACTTGTCCTGCTGAAGAGATGCAGTGTTTATGTTTACCTTCTTTCTTATTGCTCTTATCTCCATAATTTTCTCGGTTCCATTTCCCAACTCTGCCTTCTTTGTATACAAATATGTCCCTCTCCTCAAATCAAATAGGTCTTATTTCATCCCCTCATCTCCTCTCCTTTACTTTGTCCGTGTCCATATTAATCTCAGTTTATACATTTATAGTCAGTCCAACAAAAGCAACATAACCCATAAAGGCACTTAACTTAGGATGCTTGTACAATGTTCTGCTTGTTTGTCCATTTGAGAGGACAAGCATCCATCTGTGTTTATTTGTCTGTGTATGAGAGTCAATGTTAGCCGCTCTCCTCCTAGACAGGCTAAAGGTATAAAGCCACAGAGATTACAAGTGGCGCCGTCGGCCATGTAGACACTAATCAAATATACGATCCTTGTGTCAGGTCTCAATGGGCTGGTGGAGGAAAAAATAGAGATTGGGGGGGTTGCAGGAAAGAGTGATGGAGAGAAGTGAGCTGGCCAGCCTTGTTTGACCTGTTAGAGAAAATGTGGGAGGACGGAGATTAAGATGGAAGGAGAAAGGAAGAGGGGGGAGTACAATTATGAAAAAAAGATACACACACAAGAGGCATTCATAAATCACCCCATCTAAATGTTAATTGGTGCTAAACCGCCCGTTTGAATAGGTTAAGTGGACGCTCTGAATTAGTGTACGTTACCTAGGTGGTTCTATAAAAGCCCATTTCTAAACCCATAACCCCAAATATAATTTGTGTCAAACAGCAAACGACTTGATTGCTTAACCTGAGACAGACTCTGCAGTGAAGCATTGGATCATTTCATTCAAAGACAAATTGAACTCTGTTTTTGAAAGGGACGGTTCAACAAATACAGCGTGTACCAATGATGCAAAAAGTGGCCATTCTCAACGCTAAGTCCCAACAAGAGTGAGGGTCTGGAGCTTAAGCGGAGGAGTGGCAAGAATTTGACCATTCCTCCTAGTGGAAAGTTAATTTCCTGGCATTGTGGACATACTTCTTCTTCTTTTTTTAACAGCGGGGCCCACCAAGTATCCTCTGGGGCCGATTAAACACTCAGTGTCACTTACAGAGAGGTTGGGAGGGTTAAGTGGACCGGCATTAGACAGACAGAGAGGTAAATTGCTACAATGACAAACTGCTGCACTTCTTGTATGAGTCCCACTGCGCTCTGTGACATGGTGTGTGTCTGCCCCATATAGTATATGAATAGCCACACACACAAACACACACAACCACACATTGTTAAAAATGCTGCTTTGAGAAGTGAGGAGGCCCAGGCAGCAGCCTGCATCTGGGGTGACCTCAGCGATCATTACATCATGAGGTATATGGGCTTGATTTATATGCATGCTGTGCTGAGGAGCATATTCAAACACACCAGCCTGGGTGGAGCAGGGGGGGGGCTCGGGAAGGAGAAGGAAGCAGCAGGAGGAGAGAGGAAGGGAGGTGGCAGCAGGGAGAACAAGGAGGTCGAGAGGAGGACTGAGGAAAGGAGAGGAGAGGGATGGAAGGCAGACACAAAGATGGAAAGACAAAAGCGAGGGGGAGGTGTGTAAGCTGCTGAAAGAAATGTATGATGTTAGAAAGAAAGAAGACAAAATGAAAGAAGAGAGGTAAAAGGAGAGAAGAGAGGAGGTGTGATGGTAATATTGTATGTTAATAGAAAATGAATGCATGACCTCCACCCTGCTCGTGTCCTACAGCTGGAACACACACCACACACACATATACCCACACACTGACACACACCAGCACACGCATGGTGTCCCGCAGTGTATGATTAACTGTAAGGATATATGATCCATTTACATCATAACCAGGTGCATTGTACTGGATTATCAACTGAGGTCACCCCATCTCCCTATTCTCACTGACTCTGCGTGGGTGCGCCGGTGTGTGTGTGTGTGTGTGTGTGTGTGTGTGTGTGTGTGTGTGTGTGTGTGTGTGTGTGTGTGTGTGTGTGTGTGTGTGGTGTGGTGTGTGTGTGTGTGTGTGTGTGTGTGTGTGTGTGTGTGTGTGTGTGTGTGTGTGTGTGTTTGAAGGTGATATGTTCATGTATGTGAGTACACCTGAGGGAAGCAGCATACATTAACAAAAAAAAAGAATGAGAAAGGGTTATGTTACAGCTAATAATATTCAAGGTTAATAGTTGACCTGTTTAAAAATTAGATTTCAAATTTAACAAAAGATAATACATTATAATGCATTATTAAAGGTCAATGCAAAGTCTTAAACCAATGAGCTAACAGCAGAACTTGACTGCAAAGGGTTTTTTTTGTAAAATATGTATGCTCAGTTTTGCGTACTCCTTATAAAATAAAGTAACATTTGATTTGATAACGTTAGTCCCTTAGTAGCTTAGCCCCTCATCCCTTCATGTCTTTACTCTAACCCACTCGACCCATTCAGAAAAACACTTTCAGCTACACTTGACATTATTGTTGTTTTAAATGTGTCATTTTGATTTGTCGCAACTAAAAATCAGCAGACATTGCCAAATGTGTCTGATGGATCACCGTGGCTTAAAGGCCCTGTCACACTGTCCCGAAATTGACACCCGATGGACACACGAATATGGAATTGTGAATTTCGCACGAAGATGGCCCCGAACCACACACGAAGGCAACATTTACATTACATTTAAGACATACAACTGCAACGAAAGTACCAAAAACAATTATGTTACAGTACTATGATACTGTACTGATATCTTCAGACTTTGTTCTTTACTTTATCCGTCGTTATATGTAGAAAATATTACGTTTTCTCCGTAATGTTGTTTCCATAACAACAACAACTTCCTGTCAACTGTCCTTCAAAATAATATATTATATCCTTTTTAGTTTCACAGAACACAAATTGGGTTATTTACATAATATATTTACATGATTTTGTTGTGCAATAAAACAACCCGATGGACACACGATAAAGGAAATGTTCAAATTCGGCTGTGATCGTAGCAACATCGGGCCATTCGTGAGGGCATCTTAAGCCATCGTATGACCGCCGGTGGAGTTTCTCAGGCTCCGGCAGCAACTTCGTGAGCGGTGGCAAAATCTTTGGCATGCCAAAAAAATTGCCGAAGGAACCTTGCGAAGGTTCATTTTCGTGTTGAATTCGTGTGTCAATTGTACCCTTCGTAAGGCCATCGTGAGGGCATCTTGTTATCATCGGTGCCATCGGGCATTCGCCCCGATCAGAGTGAGGGTGAATGCACCGATGATAACACGAAGATGACACGATTTGACAAGATGCCCTCACGAGTGCCTTACGAAGTTGCCGCTCACGAAGTTGCTGCCGGAGCCTGAGAAACTTCACCGGCGGTCATACGATGGCTTAAGATGCCCTCACGAATGGCCCGATGTTGCTACGATCACAGCCGAATTTGAACATTTCCTTTATCGTGTGTCCATCGGGTTGTTTTATTGCACAACAAAATCATGTAAATATATTATGTAAATAACCCAATTTGTGTTCTGTGAAACTAAAAAGGATATAATATATTATTTTGAAGGACAGTTGACAGGAAGTTGTTGTTGTTATGGAAACAACATAACGGAGAAAACGTAATATTTTCTACATATAACGACGGATAAAGTAAAGAACAAAGTCTGAAGATATCAGTACAGTATCATAGTACTGTAACATAATTGTTTTTGGTACTTTCATTGCAGTTGTATGTCTTAAATATAATGTAAATGTTGCCTTCGTGTGTGGTTCGGGGCCATCTTCATGCGAAATTCACAATTCCATATTCGTGTGTCCATCGGGAGTCAATTTCGGGACAGTGTGACAGGGCCTTTAAGGGATTGCTGCCAGGGAGTCAGAGTAATTGTTTTCTTAACTTCATTTGAGCCAGAGACAGCAGCAAGGTTTCCTTTAAACATCAGTCTACGTAAACTTTGTCCGGTTAACAAGTTCTCCACTCCTCATTTAACTTCTTCAACTTTGAAGTGTTGGACTGAAATGAGATGCAACATTGACTTAAATTCAAGTCTTGACATTTGGAGGACTTGTTATTGACTTTATAATAATTACTTTCCTGCTTTGGTGGCAGTCATGTGGCAAATATTTCCTTCCACACAGCCAGTCAACTTGGCCATTCTCTTTGTAATAACTTAAATTTAAAGGAAACTGGAAAAACACTTATTGTGGACTGTATAAATCCTCATATATTTGGTTTGTAAACGGTCATTATGCACAATTTATTTCTTTACAAGTTTGGCAGGCGTCACATAAGGAGCCAGAAACATGGCAGTCAAAGCGAAGCAGCTGCAGTGTTCCTGTAAATTCACCATCTCTCCTGCTCTGACATAATCTGATGTTTAAAGAGAGTGTGTGTACATGCACAGATATGCTGCCACTCATGTTGAACCATGTGGGCCTCAGGACACACACAAACACATATACACTAACACACATACGGACACACACACACATGCAGCTACAGTAACTAACTCATTCAAATGGCTCATTTCACCCCAACCTCAGCCAACACACACATTGCTCCCTGATCCAAGAGATACACTCACACACACATGCACATGAACTTGCAATTTCACACAAAGACACACACACACACACACACATATGAACCGCAGGTTTGGCCGCAGTCTAAGACACACACGCTCAGTCACTCCTTCCTATCCAAATAAAACTATCACTTCCGGATTTAATCCCAATTTAGTTTTCTCTGTAACGTCTGTCTTCATCTGTTCCTGATGTCTGAGAGATGAAAACACATCAAAAGAGAAACAGATACAAAATATAGTAATAACGATCGGAAATAGAGCTAGATGTTGACATGTATGTAACTCATGTTAACTCACTCAGAGAATTTAAATGCATTGTTACTCATTCTATATCACTGACATGAAATAAGTCAATCATAAGGTTTTAAGGAGTAGTGAGCCTAAGGTATTGTGATAAGAAGATTTATGTTCATTCCTTTGATTGCAAAATGTGAAAATATTTGAAAGACTGTCTCTACAAAGCGCATGTTGCTACGGAGAGGGTTTGTCTTACCAAGAAACTCAAATGTTGGAGGAAATAACATGATGTGTTCTTTTAAACTCACAAACCACTTTTTCAGCCTTCCAATCAACATAAGTAATGAAAATAGTTTCCGCATCATATGTTGGCGCATTCTTGTACCGCAGGCCGAGTTGGAGCTGTGTTTTATCAATCGACAAAAGATAGTGGAAAAACATTACGTGTTATGAATAAAGCAGCAACGGCACTTGAGAAAGAGTTACAGTCAAAAGCAAGTCAAAAGACAGAACAGAAGACAAAAAGAGGAAGACAGATGTAGAGGAAAGAGAAAGAAGATGAAGGGCCAAAAACCAGGGACACAGAGACAGGATCTCTCATCACTTCTGAGAAAGGACTGGTTATTTTCAGCCTCTCTCTCCCCTACTGTTTCTACTTCAACCACAGAAGAGCCCCTTGGTGTCAAACCCAGCCAACACAGTTTCACTAAAGTCCGTTTTTCAAGACAAGAACTTTCACTGAACAATTTAATAGTCATCTTCATTTTTGTTCAATGCATGTATTGCATAATTGTAATAATTCTACTTGTATTTTATAAGCAATACACTTGCGTTTTTGTCTTTATACCATACAGCCCCTTTATTTTACATTGTTTTGAATTGTTTTAAACTAAATAGATAACGTATTTTAAACGTGTCACTATGTCAACACATGGCAACACATATTTCAATTGTGCATGTTACATTTAAACATTGTAAAGGAATAATGTGGGATAACAACCTAAAAGAACCATTTACATAACACCAAACCCATAGAACTCTTGAGCACTGCGGTACTATTCAATCAGTATTAACACTTTAATACTTACGCCAAATAACCATACACTAATTCTGCATTTGGATATGTGTGGATTAAACCCCTGCATGTTTATTGAGTTTGGCCAATGAAGTTAATCTACCTACTTTACTGCATTAGTTCATTTAACTCCAGCTGATGGAAGGAAGGAGACTCTAAAGCTCACCCTGTCAGTCAACCTTAGACCTCAGCGAAAAATATACAACCACCCCCGATATTATTTTTCATCCCCAAACCCCAAAACCATGAAATATCCCCCTTCTTGATCCAATCTTTCCTTCAGGACCCAGACAAAAAAATCCACCACCTCCTGGCCTCCCAGAAATCTGGTTCCAGTTTGGGGCAGCGCTGAGCTAGAGGGACTGAAAGGCAGCTGACGCTTATAAATAAATAACCAGAAAGCATGCAACATATCCAAAGTCTCTCCACATATTTATGATTTTTTAATGTGACCCTTCTTGAAAAACATTTTCAATCTGAATTTCCCCCTGCCATATCTTCAGTTATCTTCTGTTTTACAAGAATATTAATAGATATGGTTAGAGTTTTCCTTTTTTATGATGGAGCCGACAACTAATATAAATGTTTGGAGACTTTAATAACATAAGGAATAAATGTAGACGCTAAACTAACATGCCAAGTCTGCAAGCATTCTGTTTATTCTCAGTTTGTATATCTTTTTGCTTTCTCTATACTGTATGTGCTTTCTCTCCTCTCTGTGTCATTGAGCCTCTTGAGCAATTCTTGTATGTTGTTTTCCTCTTTCTCTGTCTCTCACCTCACACACACCTCATGTACGCAGTGCTTGTTCCTCTTGTATCGCTGCCAGGGGAATGTTTGTCTGTGTGCCCTGAATCTTTTCATGAACCCCTTCTACTTGGACTTCAAATCATCACAAGTCAAAACCGGCTAATCTTATGGATAAAAGGCTTTGACAGAAGAGATCTAGAGATTCCACAGAAGTGGCTGAACTGAGGTTACCATGTGTTGCATCGGTCTTGACACCTTTATGGGACACATATGGCCACAGAGACATGCCAGAGCACAGGCGTAGCAGCCCGAAAACCACGTCCAGCAGCATCAACATAACCACTAATCACCTCAAGCCCTGGACACTTAGCTTGCACAACCAAACACATATGCATTCAAAAACACTGCGTTATAAACCTTGGAAGTTACAAAGTTTCGTGAGAATGAGACCCCGTATCTCAATCAGATTACCTGTATGAAAAATTGATTTAATAAAAGTTAAACAAATGTAAGGTTTTGGAGTCAAATATAATTGTTCAAAAAAAACACCAAAAACTGACAGTCAGGTCCATCGTTATATCTTATGAAGGTCAATATTTAATAATGTTATGTAGTAGTTGTATTGTTTTCAGATTCCACTTCCTTCCAACACACCTGTTCAACATTAATTTGCACTGAGAGTTTTTTAATATGTATTTTTATTTTCTATGAGATATATTATTGGAGCTGTGAGCATGCACCAATACACATCAAGGTTGATGGTTTTCGAAAATAACTGCACAAATGAACTGCTTTGCTGAAATGAAAACCAGAAGACAAACAATTAGATCACTGTGAAAAGAACGTTGTGTTTGTTTCTTCTTTCTTAAATTGTTTAGCTTGCTCTTTGGCAGCCAACTCTAAAATTCCAGATGCTTCAAGAGACAAAGCATGTTGACAACAAAATAAAAGCAACAAAACATGATGGATGATCTCTCAAGTATTATTACACGGAAATAACTGAAACCAACTGCCTGGTGGTTTGAACCGCTCTTCAAAAGCCACGGCATGCTTTTGAAGAGGTCAGAAATAATAAAGGTTTTGTGATTTGCAAAATAAATGTATTCTGTGTTGCTTTCAGGTACCGATTAAACATGGTAATGCAGCTACTCTAGCTACTAGGAGTTGAACTGGCTGCTACCCAACATAAGACCATGCGCCTGGCTAGCATGAATGACACCTGTGAGACATAAGGTGCGTGGTGGAGGCGAAGGTCAGGTTACCATGTGTTGTTGGTTGGTCCTGACACCTTAGCAGGACCCACTCGGGGCTTGTATAGAGTCGTACAGATTGAAGCTGAAGTACAGTAGTTTTCACAGCTAGACACAGCTCCCCCATATGGAAGTCATATGGAGGGAGAAGCACTGCCCAGAACAATAAGAGTCATTAAAGCAGCAGGGGGGACCTGTGCATGTGTGTGTACGTGTTGAGAGGGAGAGCATGCGTATCAGTTTGTACGTGCGAGAATGCTGGGGGATTGATTGAGAGTGTGTCCTGATGCGTGTCTGGACGACAGGATGGAGCTTTCATCTGTGAGTGAAGTTGAGGGGCAACGTGGCAAACAATTCAGGCAAGGAGATGACAGGACCCCATCCTTTTATTTTTTAACCCCAACCCCCTCACACAGGTTCTCTTCTTTTCGTCCATCTATCTTCTTTCTTCTTCCACCCTTTTTGTTTCAGTTTTTTTTTTTTCACATGCTCAAATGCTCTTTTTTCTTTCATGTGAACTGCTGATCTAAAATGGATTGACAAGAGATATTGTAGTGTGTGTTATTCTGGGGGGTACCCCTCTGTATGTAGTTACAAATGGTAGTCAGCCAATGGCTCCAAGATGTACAGCACTGATGATGCTGATCTCCCATCTCACTACCACAGATTCTCCTGACAGACAACTGTGATCTCGCCAAGACCACCGTGTGAGTCTGTGTGTGTTTTCTGAACAGGGTTTTTGTGTGTGTGAGAAATACAGTGACCAAGAGGAAGTCAGAGTAGTGTTGTGTTGTTTGTGGAGCTTTGATAATGATTTTAAAAGGTGGTTTACGCTAGTGGCATTTACTGTCTGTCACGATATGTGTGTCTCTTCCATTGGCTCCCTTCTCCTTTTTCTTCATTTCAAATTCAGGTGAAGTTTAGATGACAAAAAACTCATTGACATTGTCTGGCAGCCATTTGCCGTTCAGACAAAGTCAAGTAGAAGGAGTCCATTGCGTTAATAGGTGGGGTTGGCATTGTATGTGTCTCCCAATTAACTTGCAACCCTTAAATTACCCAATGTGTGAACAGGGGATATGGATGTAGAGACGATTTTGTTTAAAAGGTTATCTGCAAAAGCAAGGTTGTTTTAAACCAATCTGCTGATGGAATTTGGAAATAATTGTAGGCCTTGAATATAAACTGAATAACCTCACGTAGACTGGGTAATTTATTGCAAATGATCTCCATCTCATCTAATGCAGGGCGAAGGTTAACTGCCTGACCAGTACATCATGGAATACATCAATGCATTCTTGCAAAGGAGGGCACAAAATGACCTGTATAGAAAGTCCCACTGCAAGATGTATACCAAAGCTACCTTTTCACATGCTCTCTTTTGGAAGAATGGTAACATATGTGTAAGATATAAAATGTTCAGCAAAGAAAATTGTTTTTTTACTGGCTGCAGTGGAAACATACAGTGTTCCATGTGTTGTTTATTTCGGAGCAAGTCAAGAGGAATGGTATGGGTTGAACTGAATCAATGTTTGTGATATATTCACTTGGTGCTGTGAAAAATTCAAAAACATCTGGACAAATGTAAAATCCAAAATTCATAAAGTGGGACTTTTACGATGGCTGCCACTGTCAGTGCAGAGCATGGGTTTCCAACATGTCGGTCTTTCATCTGCTGTAGGGATCAGGCATCCATACCGAGTGGTTCTGTAATATCAGCAGCATAGTAACGTTGATTTCTTTATGATAAAAAATAATGACTTAATTACGTCGAAATACTACAGAGTATCACGACATTTTGTTTATATTGTAGGTTTATAATCATCATGTAAACTCTGATATATGCAAAGGTTCATTAACAAAGAGTAGTACTGATAATGCGTGGCTGGTATCCATTCATCAAGATAATCTGTCCAATATTGACAGTACAGTATTTGCAATCACATTATGCAATCAGGTAGGGGGTCAATCTACATTTCCCAACACTCATGAAACATTCAAATATGCACATACTGTAGGACTGATTGCAAGATGTGAAGGTACAATCATGGTCCAGATCATGGATGTAAGATCAGTTAATATCTTTGACTGGAAGCAGATTTGAATAAATTAGTTTTCCAAGAATATTGAGTTCAATAGTTGCTATGTGAAAATATTATGAACAAATATTTATTTTTAAGAGGTTTTTGATCACATGGACCTTTTCCTAAGTCTGCGTCAATGCTTACATACTGCATCTCTTTCCAAGTCATGCTCTATTGTGCTTCTGCTTATCGTCTGATTACTTTATGATTAGATGGTATAAACACACACACACACACACACACACACACACATTCATACACACTAATACTTTATTTTGATAAAACACAGATATGTTTCATGTTTGTCCAGCTCTATCAACTTGTCTGATTCCTTCACAAATGTTCCATGAAATGTTTTCTTTTGGACTCTGCATGATAAATACATAATCATAGCTACATGTTGTCAGTGGCAAACAGAAACCACACGTCTGCAATCTCAGAGTTTTCATTTTTGTAATTGATACCTGCTGTGGCTCTAATAATGTAGACATACTCACAGTCAAACCACTGGAAATATACTACAGCTACAGTTAATACATCAAATATATATCATTTAAATAACAAGAGTTCTGCGATCAGAGATGATATGACCATGTGGAGATGCAAGATAAGAGTCTATTAAGACATAGCATGCAGTGCAGTGTAATGTCTACAGATTATGAAAATGTTATCTCTTAGATACTTAACTGCACATACTGTTTCTGCTCACACTGAACTGGTGTGTTATCCACATGTTAAAGTTTACTGTGTAATCAAAACACTGTCATTAATGAGTTAAATATCGTGGTACAAAATCTCACTCATCCTCTGATGTCAAACTACACTGGCTGAATTTAAGATGTACTTTTCAAATAGGTACGACAAGTGATGTATGCTTATTTCAAACAAGTTCATCCTATCTAAAGTAAGATGCTTAGTGCTCAAAGAAGAAAATAGCAATCCACAGAAAATAAAATACTATTTCTCACTTTTCGTCACAGTATCAAAGCCAGGCAGTAAAGTTGTTCTTAACTGCATCTTGCAACAAAGGATCTACAGGCTAAAGGGTCACATGGGAGATTCCTTTAAGTACAAATCAGTGTGAAGACCTAATCCCTTTTCTTTCTGCTTGTTTGAGAACCGTCCAGGAACTGGGGAGCAGCTGATGGAGGTGACGAGTGGTATTTGGAAGCAATCGTTGCTCTGTGGAGTCCAGAGTCTGCCTCTGTTTTGTGTCCACTGCTGCGCTGCTGCTATGGATACATATTTGAGGAGGAAATCTATGACACACATATGGTCATCTCATCTCTTCTTGCCAAAGTTTGAAAGACTGAAATGTCTATCAGTCAGCAGGTGTCCCCCGTTCGCATACACACACATACACACACACACACACACACTGATCCAGGCTCATGCACAATCAAACACACAAATACACACAATCAACAGACCCTTCCGATCCCCCACTGTCCAGTTTCTGCAACGCATCCATCTTCCTCAACTGTCAGTCGACCGTCAAAGGGCTTTTCAAAACACTCAGTCACACACACACACACACAACACACACACACACACACACACACACACATACATACACACACACACACACACACACACACGCACACACACACACACACACATATTGATCTCATACACAAGCCCAAGCATTAAAACACAAATTTGCTCAATAACAAAAATATGAAGCTTATAGTTACACGCGTGCAAAATCCCATTCAGGAGTCATGCCTGTGTGAAGTATTCATGGTTGCGTGCGTGTCTTTATGTGAATGACTGATGTCTTGCCAACCTTTATAGGAAAACGCAGCGCCAAAGTTGTGTGTGGATGATAAACACTGCATGGTACGCAGACATCATATGGGCGCACAGAAAGCCGTTTTCCCTTCTTCCCTCTCTCTATCCAAAGTGTTTCGCCGTGTCTCGCTCTCATTTTCCCAACCAGGTGTTGAAAAGGAACATAAAACATTTCTGTTCCACCATGCCACCGCTTTCCAGGTTGAGACTTTGTGTGTGTGCATGGTGTTAATGACCCAGAGCCGTCAGATGTTTTGATCTTTCCGTGTGTTTCTACGTGTTTGCGACCACCTACAGTACAGCGCTATACGTAATGCTCCCTCTCCTGAAACATCGGGTAAACTCAAACACGGCGCTGCATCAATCATCTGCCCGAGCCAGGGCAAATAATGAAAGTGGCAGTCCTCGCCATCCTGCTCTGGTGTTTTTCTACCACGTTTCACAAAGGAACACAGGGCCGTCAAACAGTATGACGTCTTTTTCTTAAGTATTCTGTTAACACGGTCAGATCTTTTGTAGGTTGCACTCTTTCTCTATTTCAGTCAGACAACTCACGTGTTCCTTTAACATGTTTATTAGAAGCAGCATATAGTTGAGTTTGGCGACTAGGCTCGGGCATCATCACTCCATAGATATACATAGCACGATGAGTGATGATCAAATAACTAACCCCCGAGCCTACAGGTGGAAGCTGGGGTGGAAGCTGGGACAGGCGAGCAGCAGCGACGTAGAGGTAGCTGTGGCAATAACAGCAGCAAGCAATGCATGGAGAGAGATCTGCAGGTTAAATAGAGCGGCATATTAAGGAGACTCTGTTTGGTTGGTTGTAGAGTGGCAAGGGGCGTTATGTATGAATGCAGCATAAGTGCTCGAATTGACTGCCTGAACTAGCTCGCAGGCTTCGCCTCATTCATGGCATATTGGTCTTCTAGCTGTTGAGTTTCTCTTGTGTCTATTCCAAAAACACCATAAGTCCAAAGTGAACCACTTCTGTAAAGACCAGATGCTTGGTGGAGGAAAATGCGCTATGACATTAAACATGCGCATAATAGTGAAACAAATGTTATGCGCAAGAAAATGGATGAAATTACTTTCCTGCTCTTCTGGTTGAAAATTCTCAAGATTGGTGGATCAGAAGGTAACAAGTATTGACATTTAAAATGGTGACTAAGGATAAAGTCTGCATGAATTTATTGTCAACTATTTATTGAGTAGGAAAATAATTTGCATAAATGTGTTTAAAAAATAGGATTTTGCTAGACCAGTGCTTCATGAATTTCAGCTTGTATATTGCAAGTACACTTCTTTAGTTATGAACATATACAGTTTTATAGATTTGGCAACTGGTGTTTGGATCACCACATGTAAAAGCTTGAATTGGCTTATAGATTTGGCCCTAGTTGAGTCACATCAGATGATGATGGTGAGTGGCAAAACAGACATTTATTCTCACTACCATGTCGCTGATTATTACTTTTACAATTTCTTCCAGCAACCACCAAAAAGCCACTCAAGCCAGGTCCCAACCGCATAAAACTGGAATCGAACTCTGCGAAACCAGTTTTAAAAAGACACACTGGAAAGAGCTGCCTCTCCTCTCGTGGCATGTTGAATTTGTAGTGGTCAATCCTGCTTCACACACCCGTGCACACACCGCACACACACACTAATTTACTGCTGTCTTATCCATGTGGGACCTTCCTACGTACTGCACCTCTGCAACAGTCCCCAGAGTAATCCATCACTGTGTGTGCCTCAGCATGTGTGTGTGTGCGTGTGACAGTGTTAAATTACTGCTATGGCACATTGAGCCCTGGCCATTACTCTAGCAGGTGACACCTATTAAAGAGGTGGCGACACTGACATAGAGAGAGGAGAGAAAAGGAGAGGAATAGGGAGGAAAGAGACTGGAAATAAGAAGAAGGACAGAAAGTGAGTGCTGAGAAGTACTGAGATTTGTTGTAAAATAATCATAAAATAAAATCATAAATCAAAAGCAAAGTAAACCACATAGGATTTAGAGATGCGAAAATGTAAATTATTACAAATAACAAAGAGAACATGTTTAATAAAACGAACGAATAAATAACATAGGAGATAAGAAAGGGATTGAAGAAGGGCTGGCAGAAAGTGGAAACAGAGAAAAACCACCCACTGTTCTCGAGTCTGAGCCAAGGAAGGTTCACACACACACACACACACACACACACAGGATTCAGACCTGGCTGACCTCCAGAAGATGCTATCAGCCTCTCCATCTCAAACTAAAATATTATGCCAAGAGCACAGACACACACTCACAAAGAGGCACTTTCGCAAACACACACACATAACTGCATGCTGAGAAAAAGCAGTAGGTTTATATTTTAACCACAAATTTGTTTTCTCACAGAAAGAGGATTATAACCTATGTGTATGATAAATGTCATGATTGAATACCCTGTGTGATGTAAGAAAATAGAATGAGACACTTGAGTGTATAGTACATATTTTGGGCTGGTTATTTCTAAAGATGTGGTGAGAGATTTGCCATGGAAACATTTTATTACTTGAATTAAAGTGCAATAACAAAATGAGTCAAATTTGATGGATAGTTTTTCTGGTTCGAGGGTTCCATCACTGCATTAACTTATTTCCTATAGACAGTCTGACATTTGTAACTCGTAGTGTTGAGTAGGTGGAACGCAGGTGGTGGGGTCATGTCCTGATTTATGAACTAAGATTTCTAAATTGCCCCAGGATTTCAGAGGAAATGTAACGCTGCAGAGAAGTCGTGTCTGGGTAACTGCAGCCTAAATAAGTGCAGAGAGGAATCGACACGCACTAGACAACGTCTGCAGTCCAGTTCATCACACCAGATGCTCGCTAGTTAAGCAGGTGGAAACTCTTTACAGAGTGTGTGTGTTTTGGAGAGAGCAAGGAGAGAGACATTGCGGATGGCTACTGTGGCATACGGAAGCAATGGAAAGCATGCAGGCACGCACACCTTTACTTACACCCACTTTAACTACAAGTAGAAAAGAAGTTCAAGGGAACACTCAAACACCCAAACACACACTTCGACTTCAACCTGTACTGTATAAACAAACAAAGTGGGACACACACAAATGCAAACACAACTTCGCCGTGTCTCCCTTTAGCGTGCGAAAGCACACATGTACTCGTTAGTGTAAACCCCCCTGAGCTCGTTAGCATAGCAGCCCACCTTAACGAGGAGACACGACTGGCTGAGCACACCTACGCCTGATCGGCTAACAGGGTCTCTAATGGACGAAAGCAGGGCTCACGTACACGTAGCCTACACACACACACAGAGTTAGTGTGTGTGTGTTTGAGAGCAGACTGGGAAAATGAGAGAAGAGAAAGAGAACAAAAGACTAATTAAATCCAATCATCATTCAGCTTAATCCTCAGAACTAATTAGTTGGCTGCATACCTGTCGTCACCCAGCACACGCAGACGTAAACACACTTTAAACACTTCAACATGCACACATTCACTTTTTTTCCTATTTCCTATGTTGTCTTCTTTATCAAGTTAACATGAGCTTTTTTCCACAGCAGACATTTTGATTGGAAAACCAGTGATAGTTTTTCAGCACCAGTACCGGTACCCTAAAATGTGAATGTTAATATTTTAACCTGTGCTTTTCCTTCCATGAAAGGTCTTACTAATGCCTATTTGAAATGGATGAATAAAGTGGAAAAGAACCCTAAATATTTAAAGATTTTTACATTTGGATGAGGTGATGAAAAATAATGAAAGTTACAGGGAACCGATTGTTAATTTGTTAACTTCTGCTGCTTTCGAAGTAAAAAAGCATGTCATGCTGCCGTTCAACATTACATGACCTCCTTTTGCCAGAGACGCTAAAGGTATGTCCAATTTTAAACACATGGTTGGATGTATTAACATTTGATGTCCCTTGTCAGGCATACACTTCTACACTGTAAAGACATAACTTTATTTATTAATGAGTCCATGTTATGCCGACTCTAGCAGTGAAACAGTATTTCTGTCAAATCCAGTTGAATTCATTATACTCCCATAAAGGTCGTTCACAGTCACATGTCTGTCTGTCTGTCTGTCATGCTTGGTCTCCGTCTGCCTGTGTTAATGTGCTGTTATTTGTGGGACATGAAGCACTTTCATCTGGCCTGGCTCAATGTTCACTCACAAGGACTTTATGATGTGTGAGCTTCAAAACTCCTCAGACATGCTTCTGAGCGACTTCAGCTGTGACAATCAAGAGCGGCATGACATAAGGAGAGCGAGGCTTAAGCTGACATAAAGCAGAGACATAAACATAAAATAAAGAGGCTGAATTTAACACCCTTTTGACTTTAATGAAGAACACTCTTTAATCATGCTCTAACTATTATGTTGAAATCTAAATCCTGAATACTGTAGAGCTTTAATTAAGAGTGTTTTCAGACTTTTAGAATGAATGACATAATGTACTATTCCTGTATTTGTTGCTCAGCCCCACTTCACTTGTCTGGCTTTCAGACTGGTCCCTTTCATTGTGTCTCTCCCTTTCTCCCCCCTGCCCCCCAATGTCCCTGCTCTCTTTACTCACCAATATATTATGATAATAGGACAATATTTGCATTCTTAAATAGGCTTCTCCTTTCAAGGATTGTGATGTGTTTTAGAATTGATTTTAGGTCTGGCTATGCTGGAAAATGACCATGTTCGTCTTTTTGCTTACTTCAGTGTACTTCATCAAGATAACAAAACAAAGTAAATTTGACCGTGACATTTTTTATTGAGCACGACAAATCAGAAAATATAACTTATTTATTTGAATTTAAAACATGGTTTCCTAAGTTATATCGCTGATCCGCTGTTATACAAATCTGAAAAAACTATGAGCAGACGTTTGTGAAATTCAGACAATAAAACAGATTCAAGATATAGAGAAGAAAAAGGAGGATTTGCAACAAGAAAATATAAAACATTTAGTAAAGTTTCGCTGATAAACTGCGTGATGATGATTGGAAGGAAGCTGACGCAGAATGCAGGAGAAATGCAAAAAGAAAGGAGGAGGAATGAAATCGTAGTTTAACAATCTTCCAATCTTTGTCATGGAAACTGACATCAACTGGTCATGGAAATGCAAAACTTGAATGCACTAGAGAAATATCTCAAAGCGTAACAGAGAACAAGTGTTGCACGGTTTTCCCCTGACAAACAAAAGACATTCTGTACAGAGAGCGAAAGAGAAGAATGGAGGAGAGCGCAAACATATGGTGATCCAGCACAATGGTTGAAATATTATCCCTCCAACATGCTCATTCATTAAAATATAAATATATGCAAAAAATGTCCTTTTGTGCTTCCTCTGCTTCATTACATTATGGACGGTTTGAAGCATCACAGGTTTTGTATTGCATATTCTCTTTGTATTGAGGACTTATTTTACATGCAGAGAATGACTTTATGTTTTTAATAACCCTTGAAAAGGACTATGCTTCACTACCAGCTGATCCCACAGCTGCTGTTCCAGGTTTTTTTTTATGACAGCCATTTTGCTAGAGCCATTACCTGGCCAGAGCAAGGCTTCAGGATTCAAGGCTTTATTGTCAAGTGCACAGTAGCTACAGTGTAGATACTGTAGTACTGAGATCTACAACAATGTATGAATAGAAAGATTTCCAAGAAAGATTTGTTTTATTTTAAATTGCAATGAACGTTATGATCTTAACAATCTTCATTGTGAAATGCTGTCTTTTTTCTGACCCCATCGGGTTCATTTGTATGAGTGTTTGACTTTTAAATAAGCTTATTGTGTGTTAAGGCTTTGTCGTTCTGAAATCGTAATAGCCTGTCGCCAATTATTTTGTTTTATGACAAGAGTTTTTCAACAAGAATGCGCTACATATGCCTTCAAAAGTCAATAACGGTGATATCAGATGTTTTTATAACATTATGATTATTATAATGTGATTCTGACGGAATAAAACCAAGCGATATAATGAGAAGAGGGTGAGACAAAAAGAAGAAAGAGGAGAACAAATGAAAAACAAGCTGCTGACATCCAGATCCAAATAAAAAGCACAGCCACCCTTACACAGATAAAACCGACAAAGAAATCAGCATGATGTCTTGTCCTTCTGCCAACAGTCGAGCACACGTCACCTTGATCCAATCATTTTTATTTAACTTCAAATCCCTCGTAGACTGCAGGAATCCGCACTGAGTTCACTGGAAATCCCCCAGCCCTTTGTCTTTTTTATTTCTCCTTTTATGTCATTTTTTTGCTTTCTGTGTCTCATTTCCTTTTGCTATAATTTAGCAGCAGTGTGGGGAAGCTATCACTCTCTGTCGCTCTGCCTGCCCCGCTACCAATTTGTCCATCTGTTGGTCTTCCTTTCCCCAATGCTCAGTTGGGGTCTGCCTTTTATGAATGGTTACAGCAACGTTTTTTTGCCACCATCTGATGTTTTCTGGTAAAAGCATCCATAAAACGCTTTAACACAAAGTTCACAATAGGGCAGCAAGTGTGAGTTTTCTTGTTAAAGCTAGGAAGTGGCTGACGAACTTCCAGAACAATTCAAATGCACTACATTTCATGAGTGAGTGTGATCAATATATGATTTGTATTGGTAATGAGAAGGACGGAAACAGAGGGAATCTTGAGTAAAAAATAACAAAATAGTGGATAAGACGTTAAAAAGTGCACGGACCATTCTGCGTTCAGATCTCATTATATTCTTTAAAGATGTGGTGGAAAGAGAAGGACTTTACAACATCGACTTCTGTCCAGCTTAAATACGTATTCTCACTTGATCCATTGCTTACACTCAGAGAGCTTTTGGAGAGAAATGCTGGCTTTGGAGCCCTGGTCTGTAAGATATTAAACAACTTAAACGTTGCCGAATATTTCCATGAGTTCATGCCGATACAGACACAAGAAAATACCTACATATGTTCAGGCAGAAAGGAAGGTATAAAGAGAAAAACAAATCCCCTAAATCCACATATCCAAACAAAGACAAACGGAAAAGCACCAAAGGAATATGTCCCGTTTCAATTAATGCCGCCTTCTTTAGGGCTCAGTGGAATTAGGCATTAGTATAATTGTGTTTCATATTTACATGTGGATTACATGAAGAGGCATTAACCAGGCTTATGGTGACTTAGCTTGGCAGAGAGAGAAAAAAGAGACCGACAAAACAACAGAGAGTAACGGAGAAATAATAAAATATACTGAGAAACAGCAAGTCGGAGAGGGTCGTGTGGTTTTCCACGCAGGCTTACTGAAAACTAAAGCTTCTGCAGCTGTTCACTGTTTAGTTCCCATCAGGCTCAGCAACAATCAACAGCCTGGAGTCCCTAAAGTGAATGTGACCGCCTGCATGCACTGACTGCTTTCTATCCAGGAGGTAAAGCAAACCCAACACACCCTTATCGCTGTATCATCCCTGCCCCACCTGTACCCCCCACATCAAAGAGGCTGGAAACACTACAGCACAGCCCCACCCTGTGGAGACGAGCATGAAGCACAACCTGATCCAGAGATGCTGAAACACCTCACTGTCCCCATACCTCAACAACCCCAGGGGATATTTATGTATATGTATGTGTTATGTATGTTTATTCATACTGTTTGTCTGGTTACATAAAGATACACAGACATGTACCTTCAAAACACAAATGCAGTGTGTTCAGTCTGTCAGTTGTAGCATGTATTTGTATAGAGCAATGGGCATTTTTTTAAATAAAACTTGCTGTAAAGTTTGACATTTTGCGTGTTCTCAAGCTTCAATGCCGGGAAATAAGATATTTGACAACCATAACATGGACTGAAGAGCAAGAACTCTTTCTTTTTGACTGATCCTGAAGCACAAGATCCTATAAATGATTCTCTTACAGGAAAAGAGATAAGAAAAAAAGGCTTCAGGGGAGAAAGTAAATTAAAAATACCAAATAGTGGAAGCTTTACACTTACGTTGTTGTATTGTGCATATTGTATGTTTTATGTCAAAGATGACAACTTAAGCACAAATAATTGCTAATGTTGACTTTTACTCTGCAGTTAAAGATCGGAATTGTCAAATTTAAATGAGACAACTTACTGGAAGAGGAAGGGATAAAAGGGTAGTGACATTTCTCCAGATGTGCCCTCAATGACTCTGCCACACACAGATACACACTCTCACAAACCAACCACACAAAGGCAGCATGCATATATACAAATACACACACCTGTGTACACACTGTGACCTTGACAACTAGGATGACTGTGTTTATCTGAGGCAGAGTCTGTTTCCTATCTCGCCTCACTGTCCCCGTGGACACTTTCTCTCATCATGACCCAGACTGACACAAACGCTCCCTCAAGACACCTCCAGACAGGAAGTGTGTGTAGATCATGTCATTACCACACAAACTTCTGAGCTCACCTCCTACCCCGAACTCAAGGTGAAACTCTTTCCATGAATTCTTTGAATAAATCAAGTCCTTAATACTGGTTTAAAAGATGCACAAGTATGTCGTTTATTATTCTCACCACAATCTACACCTTGAGTCTATTACCACTGACATAATTACATGTTGCATGGACTCAAGAACTACACCTACAATTCTGTTAATTTATAAAAGTCAAACAGTATTTCAAAATGTATATCATTCTATATTATAGCATGCATTGAGCAATTCTTTAGACCATTTTAAACACAGGAAATGTTTTTGGGAACTGTGTGAACAAAATCTCATTTGGTTGGGTTATGATGTTCTCAAATAAAACACATATTGCTCTGTTCTGGATATGTATGCTCATGGTTGCTCATTGCACCTATTAAGCCAATTTGGATCAAAGTAATAGCAAAAATAAATTAAATGTCATTTTGTGGGGAAACAAATTGTTTTTCTGCTCAAAATGAACTTGATTATTCATTTTAAAATTAAATATGCTTATAATCTTACATATGTAGAAATCCCTTACATGGCTTACAGTATATGGGCACGACTAAGACACAAGTTATGTGAGTGGCAAACATCATCGTACATTGCCATCCTGCTGTAATCAGTGTGTGATCGTGCTAATACGAGAGTCCTGCTGTTCGACAGGGTGGAACTGATTGGACCGCCATGCTAGAGGTGAGAGGAGGGAGGCAGCGTCCCCGCCTGTTAACTATTCCAACAGCCATCAAACTGTCCCAGCACACACTTATCACATACACACACCCTTACACACATACACACACACACACACACACACACACACACACACACACACACACACACACACACACACACACACATAGAGTAGAGACACACAGGGAAATTAATGGGGTTCTGCTTTTCATCAAGATAAAAGTCCCTTTCTGGGTCCATCCATCAGCACCAAGTTGTTTATTTTCCTCTATCTCAGGGTTCTCTCTATCTCTGTTTCTCCCTTTTTCACTTTCAATCATCCTCTTCATGATGTATTAAAATAGCTCCTTCATAATTCTGACAGGGCCTTCTTTTGTATTGAATCAGACACTGCGTTGGCAGGAAAAAACGTGTCCTGATTGGACGAAACACCAGGAAGTAATCAAATCAAAGCCCCCATCATGCTCCACTGATTACACCGTCTGAAAATGCTGTCCAGAATCATTTAATTTATATTGTTCCCATTTGAAAGCTATATAAGCTTGTCAGGGGGATAACAACACAGAGAGCCGAGGCTAGCAGTGGTGGTGACACTGTAAATCCTCATACAATTAATACTTGGTTCCATATGGTGACTTTTTATGGCAGCCGCTGTGTGAGCTGTCAGTGCTCCTTATGTTCATCGAGGGGATGCTGAACTGTGATCAAACTCGGGAGGGAAAATGTACCTGAAGATCAGGAGAGTGCTGCTATTCGTTAAAGAGGCACGTCTTAAAGGCACAATATATGATTCAAGCTTTAACAGAAGGGTCAGAATACTGCTGTCCCACACTGAAATACAGGTCTTGATATTAACTCAACTAATACAGATCAAAATGTATTGTCAATGGCATTCAATGTGGTTAAAATAGAAATGTATACCACTGCTTTTAAACACAACAGTAATACTGGCCTGTAATTCAAGTAACATCAGCTGAAGACGGTAGTTTTGTATCTATAACTTAAAGTAATGTGTATAAAATTAGCTATGGTTTAAATAACAAAGATTGTAATTGTTAATGTGTGCTGTTTTCTATCTGTAGGCAGGGTTGTCAATGGAAAATAAATTATAAAATAAACGTCAGACAATGGTCTGGTCTTGACTGTATTACTAAGCATTATTCCATTGAGCCCTATTTTATTTGCTTGTTTTAAATAATTTAGCTTGCACTCTTGTAAATGGTTGCAATGGTAAGAGATAATGGAAACCTTAATAAACGTACATTATATGTTCAAATATTCAGTACGTATGCCTATTGCTTTGCATGTGTGTTCACAGTATGTGTGTGTGTGTGTGTGTGTGTGTGTGTGTGAGGGTGTGAAAAAGAGTTAAAAAGGCAGTGTGTTTACATAACCTTATTCAGGTTGTGTGTGTCTACATCAAAGTGCATCAAAGTGCAAAGACATATATGAGCAGGTAACTATGTGTTCTTAATAGTGCAAAGGTATGTGTGTGTGTGGGAGAGTGTGTGTTCATGTCCATGTGTCAGGGTTGGCAGCAGTGGTACCATCTGTGTGTCATTATAATGTTGACAGAACTGTTGCCCAGGTTAATTACCATGGTAACAGGTTAATTACACCAATTAAACATTACTGGGCAAACTGAGGAAACTGGCTTCTCTCAACGGGGACAAATAAGTGCACGACATGACCGTGTGCTGTAGCAGGAATATGATGAAAGACACCAAAGGGGTGGTAAAATAAGGTATTATATCAGGAAGCTCCTATTAGAATGAATGGTAATGGTGATGAATGAATGAGACGTCTATGTGCAGAAGAAGGCCGCTGTGTTGCATCTGACAGCAACAGGAAGTGGACAGGAAGCTCCTGACAGCTGGAGGCGGGCTTTAAGGCTGACAGGCGGTTTGGTGGATGACCCACAGCGGACTGGAGGAGTAAGTGTGTGTGTGTTCGTGTGTGTGTGTACAAGTGTGAGACTCATAGAGATAATCCTGAGTAGGACCTCTTGCCGCGTGGCTCGTGGAGGGACAGGGCAAAGGGCCAAGTCACACACATGGAGACACACACACACACATAAACACAGTCCAACTGATATTCCAGATTGCTCCTTCATCCCCGGTGGACCTTCACACATATGATTAACTATGGGTAGGTTAGGTGCATGTTTGTGTGTGTGTGTGTGTGTGTGTGTGTGTGTGTGTGTGTGTGTGTGTGTGTGTGTGTGTGTGTGTGTGTGTGTGTGTGTGTGTGTGTGTGTGTGTGTGTGTGTGTGTGTGTGTGTGTGTGTGTGTGTGTGTGTGTGTGTGTGTGTCTACCTCCCAGTGCAGCACTATCAATCTGCATCAGTTGAATGTGGAAAAGCTAAACTTGATGGATGTATCTTTCATTGCAGACAGGGGGTCAGATTCTGCTGATGCTATTCAGAACGGATTTAGATTGAATACGCTCCGTTGCAAAACACCAAACGTCCAGTGAAGGAAACACTTCCTAAATCTGCTACGGTCTATACGTAATGCGGCAAGTTGTGTTTTAATGGTGGGAAGCTATTTTAAGATTGAAATCCAGTTCATGTATTTTTGTGTAACCCTCCAAAGTGTGGGGAGAGCTCAACTCGAATAAAGTCATTTTGTATAAGGAAACTTGTGATTCATCATCTTACATCACCAAATATAGCTGCAGTTTCACACGGTTAGCATTTTATATGGAGGTCTTAAATCACAGCAGCCACTGACATGTCGTTTTCTAAATGGATTCATAATGTCAGATTTGATTTTCATAAGAGTTGGCGAGACATCACTTGTTTTTTGTAAGTGGTGGAAATTTCTCTTTACGGTTACACTCTTCATTTACTCTACAAAAGTGGTAATTGGCAAACATGGCCACCACACACGCCCTAAAATATTATTAGCCTTATTTCCGGTGCTTTCATCATAAAATCAAAACAGTGTTAGTCACTACTTTGAGTTACCATGGATTCAGACAGCAACATTTGATATCTAAAATGTATAATTATATCTTCGCTATTTCTCCCCATTTGCTCTCATTTCATTTAACAAACCTTTCCTCCTTTACTCATCCCTTAGATATATTTAATATCCATTAAAGATATATTGCAACAGAAATGTATTTGTTAATTATGACATACATTGAAATCGCCTTGGGAGATGAATTACTGTGTCGAGTGATAGAAAGCAATTAGCATTAAGCTGCCAGTCGCACTATATTTCATCCCCTTGTTCACATACTGTGTAAAGTAATGCAACAGATTGTATTGGGATGATTATCTATATATATATATATGTCCAGATTAATATGGGGTTATGTGAAAATGTAATGTGTTCCAGTGTATGAATGTACAGTACAGGTTCTGGAGCGTACATAATGTGAATGGCAGATAAATAGTACATTGCATTAATGTTACTTGTTAGACGCTTTTATCCAAAGCAACTTACATACTCAATAGTGTGGACAATCCCCACAGGAGCAATTTGGGGTGAAGTGTCCCAGGGACACAACGACATGCTGACTGCAGTGGGGTTTGAACCTGTGTTCGATTAGTCTTTCGTCCCTATAGGTAGGACGACCGATTTGCACGTCAGGACCGCTACGGGCCTCCACCAGAGTTTCCTCTGGCTTCACCATCTTTCGGGTCCTATCGCACGCGCTCACGCTCCACCTCCCCGACAGTGCGGGCGAGACGGGCCGGTGGCGCGTATAGTACATCTTTTCAGCATTGCTTTATACAAGAACATGATACTCTACACTTGATTGAACCAAACTAAAATGTTTAGTATTTTAAAATCAAGAAATAATTAAGTTATTAAAGGGAAGTTCCTCAACTCATTTTCCATCCCTCCCTTTCATGATATCCCCTTATCTCTCTACATCAAGTGGCAGCACGTTTATGTATCACTTCCTTTACTTTCTTTACTTTTCTTTCTTCCTCAAACTTCAAAGCTTTCTTCCTCTCCAACACCTTGCCAATCCCACATAGCCGAACACCAACCATCCATAAAGCCCCGCTCACTTTAGTACCAAACAAACCGCCCGCCTCATTACACACGCTAATTGTTAAGTTTCCACTCTTTATGCTATTTTCTTTCTTTCTCTCTTTTTCTTTCTTTCATTCCGTTATATTTTCATGCCATTTCACCTGACAGTATTTAGATTGCTGAGATCAAAGTGACACAGAAAACATGGAACAGGCAACACAGTTGTGTTACATGTCGTGCTTATTAGACCGCTACAGAACCACAAAGCTCTGTCTTTTCTTCTATCACTCTTCTTTCCTCGTTTTATTCTTGTCATACATCAGCGTCTTTTTCTCTTCATGTTAATAATACATTCAACAGTGCATATTACTATTTTAAATGTTAGACTCCATTAAATATATATTGCAGTTGAAAATTGATGGATGGACTCTATTAACACACTGGATATATGTATCAAAAAAGTAAATAACGTTGTACCATGGCTCATTGAAATTAGGCAGCTATAGTTAATCATGTTGGAGCACATACTGGGCTATAAATAAATACACATACACTTGTTTTTGTGCCATTGTGAGGACATGGTGTACACTTTCACTGGATTAGGGTAAAATGACCTGATGATCTTAACAAATGAAAAGTAGTTAACCTTTTGTCGATCAGCCTTTTTGTGCTCTTATGGAATACAAGTCTCCAAAATAAGGGTTTTTCCCCACAATGTGACCAATTGAAGCGCATATGCACACACACTAGTGGTATCTGTCTAGGAATTAAATACTACATTATGGTAGGTGAAGCTGTTCCACTGCATTAGCTCTCTGTAGCAAAAATTGCATTTCTTCAATCATTACCAAGGTATGTGTGTGTGTGTGTGTGTGTGTGTGTGTGTGTGTGTGTGTGTGTGTGTGGTGTGTGTGTGTGTGTGTGTGTGTGTGTGTGTGTGTGGTGTGTGTGTGTGTGTGTGTGTGTGTGTGTGTGTGTGTGTGTGTGTGTGTGTGTGTGTGTGTGTGTGTGTGTGTGTGTGTGTGTGTGTGTATGGTGCCATTCCTAATTTCTCATCAACTAATTAATTATTTGCAATTATATTATCTTGTTTGATTACCTAAGCTTGGAGGTTGCTGATCAAAGCACATCAATGGGTTGAAAAAAGTCAACCGAAGCGAAAATGAGGGAAAATGTTCTGTATACAGAAATAAAGAGAGAGTAACAGAGAAGAATAAATAATAATTTCATGCTGTACTATAGATCTTGTGGAGAGTGACAGGTAAACAGAGGCAGCGGGTAACAAACGGAGACTGAAAGGTGAGACATTTGCACTGAGCAGAGTTTGCAGGAAGTTGGAAGGAAACAGAGAGTAATGCGATGTCTACGGGGAATAATTAGCATTGACAGTAGTACTAATGGTCTGTCTGTAGCTCCGCAGACTGGAACTCACTGAGAGGACTCCGGGGATTCACTCTCTTTGTCTTGATGTTCTTCTTTATCTCTCTATCACTGTGTTTCCATCCAACTGTAAAAACAACCTTTGAAATGCTTAACAAAATCAAATTAGTTCAAAAAATGTGTTCTCAACCTCAGAGAGAGGTGCTATCTTCATTATCATTCAAGTTGTTAGAGTTAACACTACTTGTTACATGGGTCGCTCTGGTCTGAGCTCTGATTGGTCAGCAGGCAGTGCTTTCACCGAGTTGAGCTCTTAGCCTGCAACCTAACCTGGTCCCGACCAGGTTAGCCGCTAAGCATAAGTTACCATGGAGATCTAGCCTGCTAAAAAGAGAACCAGCTTCGTAGGACCGGAAAGCCGGAGTGTTCCCTGAATTTAGCCGGCTAAGCGAAAATCCTGCTTCGTAGTATACCCCCCAGGTCACAAGTGGCGTTTGATGTTATGATTTGTTTTAAGTGTCTATCGTTCAAGTGTCATACTTCCCGTCAGTCCAGATAAAGGGTTCCTATTAAACATTTTTACCTGGTGTAACATATTAAAGCATGTCTCCCTTTTAATATTTGTATTAAAATAATAACTTTAATATTTGTTTACCTCAGTCTTCTTTCTTATCAAACAATATCGAGGCATACAGCGCACACCTTTCAAATATAATAAATCAGTCTTTAAATAACTGTAAGCTTTCAAGTTATCAACAAGATTACAACTTTGAAAGTGATTTTTATTTAGCATAAATCATTTTATATGTGTGGGTCTGAGTCCAACTAAAAGTTAAAACAAGAAGTGTTTCCTGGGCAACTGGTCAAGTTTTCTAAATATCTAAAACAGAGGTGGAAAGTGTGAAACTTGAGTGACCCACAGTCAGAATGGTAACAATTATGAGAATAACACCAAGTTTAAAAAACTAGTTTTATTTTAATAAGCATGAAATATGTACAACTTGACATTTAAAGTGTCTTCAGAAGTATAAAGTAGCTTATTAGCTGAGAACAAGATGCCTAGTCTCCCTCTTAAGGGCATTGTGTCTATTTGAGGAACATTTAGGTCTGCAAGGCACAGCGGCCACCTGAATACATCCATCTGAAAATCTCTGCAGATTTTACATGAAAGACTGCCAGCAAAAATGAGTTTAATGAGGACGGCATCCAGTGTTATTGTAACAAGGTCAATAATACACACAAAAGATGCACACGGTCACTAAATAAATGAAGTTTTTCACACTGCGCGGAGTTTAAAGCGATCAAGTCATATTACAGGAGAAAGGAAATACAGAAAAGCTGCCGTCGCAGGAAAGACGGCCGGCAAAAATCACCGACTGTGTGAACGTGAACATTAATAGAATATCACCTCCCATCTTCAGAGCAATCTGACTATTATAACATTAGCGTTAAGAAAGCTTACTTAAATATCTGCCACAACATAAGTAACCGGATCAGAGTAACATTAAGTAGCCTAGCCTACAGTCCGCGGCATATCACTTCATAATGTATCATATATTTTCTTATCTGAGTCAGCTGAGCCGTATCTGGCCGTGCAACACTCAGTGTCACAGACTGGATGCAGAAGTATTATTTTAAGCAACACATTAAGTTGACGAAACACTCGAGACAAATGTAATTAAAGTCAGATCGTGTTTTAGACGGGGCAGTGATATCATAAACCTGTTAATGTACGCATTCAAACACTTTTTCTTTTGTCAGCTGTATTCACCTTGCAGGTGCAGCTCTGTGGTTTTGATCCTGGATCAAGTGTTTAAGTCATGGATGTTTAAAGTTTAACTTCTTCATTTTTGACTAGTATTAAAGTTCACTTTTCATTCAGGAAGTATGACGCTGCGCTCTCAGTACGCTTCTCCATGTTTGTGATTGGTCGAATGCTCCAGATACCAGCCCTTTCATGTGAACGCGCACCTAACTAGATAGGACACGGCTGGCTTGAGCGATCCACTTGATAATCCGCGTCGTAGTACAGTTTAGCGAGAGCGCGTATGTTTTGGATTAGGCCAACCGGCTAACTCAAACATATCCAGGTTAGGTTGAACCAGCTTCGTAGTATAGGCCCCAGATGAACTGTTGTGTGAAATGAGACTGAACCGAGTCTACAGTATTATTCATTTATACTGAGACAGTTGATGTGTTATGGGTAAATGCACTGTTGAACAAAGTAACAGCCTCATAAAATACTGAGCAATCATCAGTAAAACCATTCAGGGCATTCTCCTCACTAGACTACTTCTTTGTATTAAATCATGTAATCTGTGAGCACATTATGGGCGATTTTCTTCTCTTTTCCAACTGTCAGAAGATTAAAGGATTAATGGTCCGGCCACCAGACATTTCAGAGACTGAGTTTGACGTTAAAATATGTCCGCTCAGTCCAAGAATGCTATTTCAGGTGCCTTAGCTGGACAGAGATATAAATTAAGGAAGTTGCAGTGAAGGGCCTGTATCTCCCGAAGATGAATAAGTGCACTTTCCATGAGGAGTATTTTCATCAATAGATCTTAAACGCCTGATCTCACCTCTGGGCTGAAAGGCATGTCAGACAAAAATGTGTGTGTGTGACCATCTATGTGCGTATATGCCATACGTACGTGTGCATTACGTGCATGTGCGTGCTTCCTATGTTATCTTCGAGGGCGAGACCGTGTTGTTCCAGAAACCCATAGGTCCCAGCCCCCATAAATCACAGCTATCAAGCGCATGTAGGCCTGTGTGTGTGTGTGAGAGTATCTGTGTGTGTTTTGAAACTCAGAGCCAACACCTGCTCCTAATCACCATCAATGAACAGCAGCGAGGGGAGTGTGGTGACGTGTTAATATTTTTACACATTCATACACGCGCATGCGCTCCCATGAACACGCACGTGCTCACACACAAAGGTCAGGTTGAAAGGAGCAACAAAGCAGCGATGACTGATGTCAGTGAAGATTAGGCTGACACTCCAAAGAAGAAGAGAAACAAGTGGAGGTGAGACATTGGAAACACAAGAAGAAGAAGAAGAAGAAGAAGAAGAAGAAGAAGAAGAAGAAGAAGAAAGGGAAAGAAAGACTACAGTGATAAAGAAAGAGACATATAGAGATAATACAATGTTCTTGATGCTTTGGAGAAGCTGTTCTTTGCTTTCGTGCCAACAGAGCATTATTGAATTGAACATTGAAAGAAAGCAGAAACTGAGAGATGAAGAAAGACACAGATGTGGCGAGTAAAGAATGCATAAAATAATGAAGACCTGCCCTTCCATTAGCCCACATAAGTTCCATTTTACAACGGTGAAACCTTTCCACGCAAGGTAATATGAACAAGTTACGTCATCTTTCAACGTCTTATTCTCCGCTTGCATTTCTTCCCTCTCATCTTTCTTTCCTGGTTCTTCTGTTTCTCCCTCCATCTGATATAAGCCATCAGTTTCACCTTCACCTCCCTTTAGCTTTTATCCCCTCTTCTTTCTCTATCCTTTTACCATCTCCGTCAACATGTGCAAGTCATCGACCTCTTCTATTATCTTTGCTAAAAGCCAAAAGAAAAGACGGATCTCACCACTTAATCACAGCTTTTTTAATGGATAACAGATAGATATGAAAAAGGGCAGATGAAGAAGGGGAAAGGAGGAAGCGTGGAAATAATAATAGATGGATAAGAGACAAAGAACACAGCTGATATTTGATACATTTGGATTATTGACCAGACAATGAATAGAAGAATGGCAAGGGGTGGAAGCAGTGACAGACGAAGAGGGCTGTTTTCAAAACGTATTTTAAAAGGGTTTTTTGTATAAAAAGGGTTTTTAAATCTAAATCTACAAAGCTACATCCTATACTTTAAAAAAATCAACAAGCAAAGTGTTTTTGCTCTTTTAAATCATCTTTAGGGCTTTTCTTTTCAAAAGATTGACGAATAGAGCGTAAACATCTGAAACACAAGAAGCAAAAACTTCAATAACTTCTAGTTTTTTTTATGTGAAACCAAAGATTTCATACATATCCAAATCAGAAATACTTGACAATTACATTTTCCCTCAATCTTAGTTCTAATGTTAAACAACGTTCAGGAGATAAAACAAAGTTTCTGACGGACTATGCATAAGTTCCTACTGTTTGGGGGAGCAGAAATGTGGAAGTGCAGATAAAAGGGAGTTTATTGAGTGGATAAATGTGTATCAGCAGGAAACATCAACTGATGTGAACGATGTGAAAAATGAAGAGCGGCAGTCCAGCAGTACGGCTGTGTTTCATGGGAGGATGATAAAGCGGTCAATGATTGAGAGGTAATGCACATTAACGCCGTCAAATATGAAAGGATGAAGCAAGAGGGTGAACAGCTGCAACGATAAAGGGATGGAGAAATAAAAAGATGTCAGGCATAGGTGTTTTATGGCATTTTTTATCAATAAGTTGATAAATGGCCGGACAGGTTATGATGGATTGACAGAAAAATGGCCCTCTAGATGCAGTGCAAGGCGGATGAATGCATGATAGTTTAAAACACAGTCCCAGCTGTTGTCTATGGTACATGTAATAAGAACCCGATGGCCAATCATAAAGTAACTCACACACACTCAGCTTTTACCTCAGAGCGCACAAATATTTGGATTATTACTGTCGCTCTTTTATTCTTTCCTTTGTAACACCCGCCTGTTTTCCCTGGGCGATGAATTACCTCAACACACAGTCCCTCTCATCTCTCTCTCGGCCCCTCCATTATTAACTCCTTGTCTTTGAGACCCTCTCCTTTTCTTTTCTCTCTGCCTACATCACAGCTCTTGTTCTGCTCTGCATTAGTTCTGCTGGTTTTGATGCGATCAGCGTGCATGATCACTACCAGACACGACCTGAGGAGAAAGTTTGGGGGGAAAGAGAAAGCCAGATGAAGAGAAGAGAGAGATGGAGAGCATAAGACAAAGAAAGAATGAGGATAGGGGCTCGTAAAAAAGAGTGATAGAGAAGGTCGGTGGCTGATAGAGACAAAAGACAAACGTGTTTTCTTTTCTATGATATATTGGATAAGAAAGGAAGAACACACAATGTCAAACTACATTTTTCTAAGAACTGTAGTGCCAAAACTCTTCATACACTCTAAACATTTGTTCTTGTCAATAAGGAAAATTGTCAATTAACTGCAATGGAAACCCATTTGTCCAAGACATATAAATGGAGGCTTGGAAAGCCCAGTGTACTATATACAAATAAAGGGTGGCTTTAGGCAGTCCAAAATATTATCCGTGAAATGTTTCACTGCTATGAAATATTATATCTGCTGTCACATAAGTCGCTCATTGTGGTAATACGGCTATAAGCTGTTAAATTAGAATATTTCTACGTTTATTTCTCAGTTTTAAAATGAAAGCATGACATTTGACTATAACCAGCTAAAAGTAAAGAACAATAATACGTAACCAGAGACTAATCAAATCTTTAAAAGCTACTTTGCACGGACGTGTGAATGTGTATGTAGACAAATAGGAAAGGTAACTTTAATGCTTTATTAAAGGCATTACCCTTCTCTATAGTCAAAACAATTGGCAAACATATTTACTTGACCACTACAAGGGTGAGAGATGGGAACAAATAATAAACTCACATCCTTTTATTCTTTCCTTTGTAACACCCGCTTGTTTTCCCTGGGCGAGGAATGAACTCAACACATAGTCTCTCTCATCTTATTATATTAAAGATGTTTATGTTAAAATGTGTTTTTGGATGTACATGTCGCTTCTTGACTGACTTGGTATTAATTACTGTTGTGTGTCCTTCCTCTGCCACCATACACTTTGTTGTGTCAGCATGATAGAAAGTCTGATCTAGCCCTGATTGGTTTTTAACTGCCCACACAAAGCATCCACGCTGGGCCATCTCATAAGATTCAATGTGCTCAGTATGTCAGTCCGACGTAGCATGAAGCAGCTTAATTTGGACCGTATTGGTTTTTAACTGCCTACAGAAAACAGATGGGTGTTAGAGACGGCTCAATCAGTCGGATACAGACAGAGTTCGGGTGGGAAAGACAGATGGAGAGGTGAGGAGACAGAAGGGTTCGGCAGGTGGTACAGTGGGCAAGATTGACCTGTAAAAGGGCAATTAGACCTGTCGTATCAGCCTTGTGCAAAACATCAAACTCCATCTTAACGGTCCTCCATTCCTAATGATCCTTATAAAACATAAATATTTTGACATCAGACTAGATAGGGTCTTAACTCAATTAACTCAAAAGTAGAGTTTTAACCTGTGATGGCACAATTGATCCATGTTTTGATGAGTGGATCTAACTTCTGCTTGCATCTAATGCTCTACAAATATGTACAGGTACACACGCAAGCAAAGGGCAAATCAAAACACATTCCTGCAGATGGTTTCATTCTAGTAAGGGGTAGTTGGTTGGAAAGGAAGCAAAAGCTGGGAAAAAAGTAAACTGCTATAGCAAATGTTAACATGCTGTACAAAGATGTGAGAAGAAGCTGATTCGAAAGTGTTTTAAGTGGAAGAAAATGCATTTAATCAAGTAAACTCCAGAGGTTATTTTTGATCTATTGTATTGGGGATTGTAGCATTACTTTTGAAAAAGGGTAGAATTCATAGCGGTTGATAACACAATCTATATTTATCTGCAGTTTCAGACATAGATAAAGTACTGTATTTCCTTCTGAGATTATTCAATGCTGTGTGTGGCTCATTGGGGTTTAGTTAAGTGTGTGTTGATCACTTTGATTGATCAGTAGCCGAGCTGAGAGGTCAGCAGGTCCACTGGTCAGCGGTGCTGGATGAGACTGGTCCTGATGTCCACCATTCGTAAAGACAACAAATGGGATTCAATCGTGACTCTACAGACGACATCTGGAGCGCAGCTGTCTACACTCAGTGTGTCTCTGTGTGTGTGTGGTGTGTGTGTGTGTGTGTGTGTGTGTGTGTGGTGTGTGTGTGTGTGTGTGTGTGTGTGTGTGTGTGTGCGTGTGTGTGTGTGTGTGTGTGTGTGTGTGTGTGTGTGTGTGTGTGTGTGTGTGTGTGTGTGTGTGTGTGTATGTATTGTATATGTGTGTGTGTGTGTGTGTGTGTGTGTGTGTGTGTGTGTGTGTCTGTGTGTGTGTGTGTGTGTGTGTGTGTGTGTGTGTGTGTGTGTGTGTGTGTGTTGTGTGTGTGTGTGTGTGTGTGTGGTGTCATCAAAAGTTCTCCTCCCTGCCGTACACCTCTGCTCACAGACAGACCGCTTGCACACACATTTACACATGAAAACACATGTTTCGTATATACTAGAGCCCAACCTGGTACAAGCACTATCTCTCCTTTAAATGTATTGAAAAAGAATAAAGAAAATAAATAATGTAGGGAGATATGTTCATGAGGTTAGAGTTACCCATGAGTCCCAAGACATTTTTTAAAAAAATGACATCATCCTATGGCAACATAAATGTCAGCTCAGTTATTGCACTCTCTTATTAAATGAATGGTTTCCAACTTGTGGCCAAAGTTACTTGTCCGGATACCCACCCTAGCCACACACACACACACACACACACACACACGCATACACACACACACACACACGCATACACACACACACACACACATAAACACACACACTCTCACACACACACACACACACTAACCTAAAGAGAGCACACACAGGGGCAGTGCGTTGTCATGGAGATATGTTTTATTTGGCATAATGCCCAAAAAGTATGTTTCTGATGGTCAAGCTAATAACAGTGCTAATGATGGTTAGCGTGCTTGAATCAATGCCATGATTCATACACTCCTCCCAAAATACAGTATACTGTAATCTCCTGTACACACAGACACACACACACACACACACACACACACACACACATTTCTCCCTTTCTGTCTGTCTCTAAATCATAACATAAACTGTAATAGCTGAACCATTAGGAGTGGAGAGACACATTCAGCGAGTGCTTGATAGCATCTGGTAATAGGACTCATGAGAGGCAGATGAGGAGAGATTAAAAAAAGAGTGTGTGTGACATGACAGAGAACAAGAGCTAAGTATTAGAAAGTGAGCATGAGGGCAAGAGTGACTGACAGAAGAGGGAGAGAGAGAGAGAGAGGTTTAGTGTTTCAAGACGATTAACACTGCCCCGCTGTGTTTAAATAGTACGCTCCTATGGGTATTTTTGGTCAAACATTAGTGAAATGACACTAATGACAGACTATAGAGGGAGCTTGACTGAAAAAACCTAATCAGACTTGCATCGCTGCGGGGCAGGGCTGCTGAAAGACGTCAACACACACACGCAATCTCAAACACACACACACACTGTGCTAAGATTACATTAACATGAGTCTGGGATTTTGAGTTCCAGACAGGATGCAAGCTTAAGTACAGAGCTTAACCACTTGGTAGAGGAAGAAAAAACTGTAGGCAGTGATGTAGAGGACAGTCGTATATTTCGGCTTTTCTTTTTGTATCATATGAAATGTGTATAGTTTTTCACAGTCAGGGAGAAGCACAACAGGTGAACTCAGAAATCATCATGAAGGCAGTTCACAGTTGTCAGGAACATCTGCAATATTTTGTCACAGCACAGTCCAATAAATGGGACCTAAGTGCAAACCACAACAGTTTTAAACTTGGGGGGAATTAAACTTTATTTAGCGTAAAAAATAAATCAGTGTTCCTCTGAAATTCTCCATGAATCAAACTGCTAATGAAGACAGAGCAGAGGGGAGACTGATGCGGCTCTGTTCACAGCTGCAAAAAGTTAACGGGTCCCTCCATCAATAACACACACAGTCAAACGACCACAACACACACACTCATCTTCGTCCAGACGGCTCTATCTGTCTGTCGGGTCAGGCCATCAGTCGTAAAGTTACACAACTCCGTTTCCTGTTTGATGTCTGCTGTTTAGCGAGGTGGAGGGGCGGTGGGGTGGGGCGCCCCGCTTTTATAACGAGAATTTAACGGGCCTCTGCCGGTAAACAGCGGCCATGTGGAGCTCGTAGAGGACGGGGTCTGTAAACGTGACACACCTACTGAATCAGATCCGGGCGAAGGTATAAAAACAGCTTTGATAAGGGCAGGCAGTAAACCGCGTGTGTTTGTGTGTACGTGTCGAGAAAGGGGGGAGCACTCGGTGTATTTAACAAGAACAAACACACTGCTTTGATTACTGGACATGACAATTAAATCATTCTTGTCAGGCGAGAAAAACATAAAATAACTCTTTGAACATTTTCAGTCAAATCAGAAAACACACTGTTTGTAATAACCTCAGAACCATAAGGGTGAGAAAAGACAGACCCTTTTCTTTACGGCTGAAAACTGCTCTTTCTATGTCTGTTGACAGAGTGTTGTTGCTACCTATAAAACGTTTGGCAACACAAGCATTACTGCAAGTTTAAATCTAGTTTGGTGGTTTTGCTGCAATCAAACCAATTGCCAATTTCTTTCCGCTGATTAGAAGAACATTTTATCTCCTGCTTAGGTTGATTTTATTTCAAAGTTTAAAAAGGGCTCTCAAGGTGGGTTTCCACCCTTCGAGTTTATGAGCATTTTCGATTTTCACATAAAAACCCTGAGTGGAAATGCTTTTAATTTAAGAGGGAGAAAGCTTCATTTTCACATGAAAAGTTTGTTGAGGTGGAAAGGCTGGCATGTCAACAAAGAAGATGCAATAAAGGCAGATGGAATAAGATGGTTTTAACAGACCTTGATGTTTCTGTACCTCCTTCTAATGTTTATATTGTGGATTAAGCCGTATATCTTGCTGAAAGCTTAACAAAGACGTTTGGGCTGTACATAATGTCCAGTGTAATCTTGAAATGTTACAACAATTAATTTACACATTTCATTCTTTTGAAATGCGCTTATAAAGAAGAGATACTTTTAAACTATAAAGATCAGTTTTCACTTCGATCTGGGGCACTATTCAATATGAGAACAAATACTTATGTCCATTAAAACTGTGAAAGTAACTCGAGTTATTCAGATTTCTTACAGAATAAAACAAAGTTTAAATTGAGGACATGGAAAAAGTGGGCATTTAAGGCAAAAGGGTCTTTCTGAAAGTTGTCGCAAAAGTGGGTAACATGGGGAATTCAGTGCTTTCGAAGTTTCAAGAGGACTTAACGTAACGCTCATGTTCAGGTTCATTGTTTTATTTTGAGCTTCTACTGTGACATGCTGACATGTTCAAAATCCTCATTTCAGAAACACTCCTGGATTGAGTGTGCTTCTACAAACAACGAGCTCATTACAAAGTGTGCTTCTAATTTGACATTTCATTCTATTTTTACTACTCAAACGATAATTATGTAATATAACAGTAACATTTTGGCTACAGAGAGTATCAATAATAATCGTTTATTTAGCAGGGACAATGCACAGTAATGAACACTTAAAACATTAAAATGAGTCAAGCGTAACAGTGCCAGATTTAGCTTTGAGCTCATTTCCATCCACAGTCCCTCACATAAAACATTTAAGAAGTTTACATTTTACAAACATAGCAAAAAAAAAATGATATGCAAAAAGAGCAAAAGCGCAAGAGCAGCATACACAAGTATTTATGACATGGTAATACAATATAGCAGCTACGACATATAAAGTGCAAGAGGAGATACCCCTGTATTAAAGTGCATTTAGCAGTGATTGCACATCTGTTTGTTTCTCAACCATTCTTGGAGTTGACCTACAAGGAGAAACCAGTAGCTCGTGCCTTGTTTCATTACTGAGAAGTGCCTTATCGGGGCAATGATAGTTTGTGACAGAGAAGCAGGGATAGGTAGGAGTTGGAACTTGGCACTCTGATCTATGTAAAAGAGAGTAAGAGAGTGGGGGAGGGGGGACATCAAAGTGAATCCAGCTGGTAGTGATCCTAACCTCCATGCGGCGGGACGTGACCCCTCCGACCCTCCAACACACACACAGTGGCCCGGCGGCAAGACCTTCCCACAAAATGCTGCAGGGTGTACGTGTGTAAAAAAAAGAGGGAGAGTTTGTGTATATGTGTCTGTGTGAGTGAGTGTGTGTGTGTTAGTCTTGCTGAACCCTCCGGTACCTTTTCACCTTGAGGTCAGAGGTCAACGGAGCAATCAAAGCCAGCTTCCAACTGCTCCCCGCCTAGACACGTCCTGTGTGTGTCTGCCTGTTTATGTGTGTGTGTGTTTTCCCCCTACAGCTCTCCATTTCTAAGAGTGTCCATGACTCTGCGTGTGTGCTGGCATGTATGTGACTGTTTAGATTTGTGTGCCTGCATGTGTGTGTGTGTGTGTGTGTGTGGTGTGTGTGTGTGTGTGTGTGTGGTGTGTGTGTGTGTGTTGTGTGTGTGTGTGTGTGTGTGTGTGTGTGTGTGTGTGTGTGTGTGTGTGTGTGTGTGTGTGTGTGTGTGTGTTCCCCCCTTAAGCGATAGTTGCCCTATAGTCCACGGGAATCCCTCATCAAAGAGCAGAGAGTGTTCAAGGTGTCTGGGTCGTCAAAGCGCTTCGGCAACTTCTAACGCAACCGAGGGTGTGTGTAAAGGAAAAATAAAACCTAGGCCTATGACTCCTCAAATTCCGAAACATAGCCAAAACACACACAGAGAGCAGAGATAATAAACGTTCACTTCCTCCACCACCTTGTATTGACCTCTACCAGGTGGTGGATATGTGAGGTACACCTTTTGTTCTAAATACATGAAATTCCCTTTATGAGTTGTCGATACAATATATCACATTAAAGTACATTGGTGCAAGTTCTGCTCAAGGTTAATTTCACAGGACATACAGAGGTGGGAGGTTTTTAGTCACAGGCAGGGATTTAGTCGAGGAAGAAAAACCTTCTGATGACATGGAAGAGCACAAATGTGGAGGTATTATTGGATTTGACGGAGCTGTATGAGAGTGTTAAAGTGTGAACTCAGGTCAGTGCTCGAGGGAAGACTGGAGCTAAAGCTGCTGCACAGGTCTGTGATCCACCTCAAAGCCAGAGGTCACATGACTACTGGCTGCAATCGAAAGCATTAAATACTTATTGGAAACTGAACCTAGACATTTTGATTCCTTTGTTTCTACCGGCATGTTTGAAAAGAAAACATTGGCCAGATGAAAATGCAAAAACACAATCAATGACAGTGTTTGATACTGTAACAGTAAGTGACTTTTTAGCGCATCCTAAAAAAATAACTAGGTATCCATGTTGACTAGGCCCTTAATAGGATGTCTTACTGTATACATACTATTGTAATAAGGGACAATGTAAACTTAAGATCCATAGCATAACTACCTACATAAAGATGAACAAAATGAACTACACTGTACTATTTTTGGCTATTTCAAAAACAGACTCTGTAGCCTTTCTTGTATTTGTCTTTTTGACCTGACAAAATACAGTTACTAATGCCATCATCTTTACCCAGAATCACGCTTAACCACTTTCCCAGTGGTGAGTAATTAATTGCCTTGCTCAAGGGCACTGTAAGTATGTCCTAGCAAAGTTTCAGTCAATAATGGAAGTCAATTAAAGCAACCATAGTATCACCTTACAAAGTAGAAATAAGTGTGAAACAAACCAAACAACTCTGGGTGGTCTTCAAAATACACACACAAACACTGACTGGATTTCAAAACACACGTGTACAGCACACACTCATTTACTACAGTTGCCAAAAAGCTGATAATGAGGTCCTCACAAGTAGAATAAAGCCCACACGCCTTAGTTAAGTCTCCTAATAATCTCTGCAGGTGTCAAGGTGATATTCATATTAAAACACAGCACATATTAGCACCATAACTCCTGTTAGTACACACATTATAGGTCTATAAAGAGTATGTGAGTGCATCAGTGTTTCTTGAAGTCATATGTTCATCGTCAAATCTTTGTGTATATGAATGAGAAAGTAGGTAGACGTTATGTATTATAGATGTGTAGTATACATATGTATGGTGCATGTGTGCCAAAGTATGTGAGTGGGTACTTATGTGGGAGTGAGTCTGTGAGTGTGTGTTTCACCCTAAAGCCAACATGTGTGTTCTGAGAGGAGAAGGCGAGTTTTTCTACAGAGCCCATATGTTTCTAATTCTTCCATACACATTCATGAGGCATTTCTGCATTTTAAAGGAAAAATCTAAGTGAGAGAAGAAAGGAGGAAGAGAAGAGAGATAAAAAGAAAGAGTTTATTCCCCATAGAGATTTCAGATCAGAGGGCTGGCTTGTTTCACAACCAGCCGGGTTAGTGAGACTAATATCGAAGACCTCACAGAGTTTAACTCTTGTTCGCATTCCCCTGCCCCTACCCGAAATATATTCCTTTCACACATATGGGGAAGAACATGTCTCACGGTTGCATACACACACACATGCTTGAAAACAGACCTCACAAAAAGGGCAGATAGCATGCCCCAAGGACATAGGACAGAGGAGATGAAAACTAAAACCATACGCAGAGAGGAAGAGAAAGAGAGGGATAAGCTCAGGGGAAAGAGAGATCGAAAGACGGAGAGAGGGGAAATGAGAGCGGTCATTATCCAGCAAAATGTCCCAGCAGCCTTTTTACCAAAACCAAAGTAAAGGAAATATATCATTGGCTTTTACCAATTGTTGTGTGTGTGTGTGTGTGTGTGTGTGTGTGTGTGTGTGTGTGTGTGTGTGTGTGTGTGTGTGTGTGTGTGTGTGTGTGTGTGTGTGTGTGTGTGTGTGTGTGTGTGTGTGAGTGTGTGTGAGCTGCCACTTGTTGCACGCTAACAGGCAACAAATCAGCCAGCAGCCACATCTATATGCTCTGTATAAGCTACCCTGTACAACATCAATCTGGGTATGAGCCTTGTGTGTGTGTGTGTGTGTGTGTGTGTGTGTGTGTGTGTGTGTGTGTAGTGTGTGTGTGTGTGTGTGTGTGTGTGTGTGTGTGTGTGTGTGTGTGTGTGTGTGTGTGTGTGTGTGGGTGTGGGTGTGTGTGTGTGTGTGTGTGTGTGTGTGTGTGTGTGTGTGTGTGTGTGTGTGTGTGTGTGTGTGTGTGTGTGTGTGTGTGTGTACTGATCTTCCTGTGATTTGGTCTTTGCATGTATCTCTTTGTGCGATGATAGCCTTTTAGATAGCATTCTTAAGTGATTGAGCCTGCCGGACAAAGTTTTAATTATTTTAATTAATACAATGAAACACAATAATGGTAAGTAAGCGGCTCCTTTATTACTCTCTCCATCTTTGTCGCGGTTTCATTATTGTCATATACACTGGATGAGTGTTATTATCAAACGGAAATTGTCCTGGGCGTAAATGAAAGTGATAATCTATTAAATCTCCCTCTCCCTCATGCTTTTCTACCTCTCTTTCCCCCATCTCAACTAGATAGAGTGTGTGATGACAACCGACCGGAGTAATTGCGGCAACAGCGTTAATCTGCTTCAATATTCGTGTCACAGTGAAAGTGGATCTGTCTTCCCTGCCTACAGGAGCCTGTTAAACACCAGTCAGGAGTTATTAGAGCAAATAAAACAGGGCTTGATAATATTATGCCTGCTAAAGATGTGGATCTTGGAGAGTTCAAAGCTGGAAATGAGAATGTCGAGCTCATATAAGTACATCCAGTGAACTATTACTGGTAAATAAAAGTAAGATGTTAGCACGGTTTTTCATTTAATTTGTATAGGGCAGTAAGGGTCTGTTACATCCAAGAAAATATGATTATCTTTAATTCCTTTCTGTCTTTAAATTATCGTTTTGTTTAATTTAACTTGGATAATTTTCATATAGTAGTTTTGGCTATAATTCTTATAATATCATTGTAGTCAAGTGTGAGAACAAAACAATATTGCGCTAGTACAACAGGGAAAGGAACATGCCCGGTAAGGTGATTGCAAAAGGTAACTTTATTACCAAAACTAGATGTTAACATGAAAATTAACAAATCTACAGGATTAATCGTACTTTTTTATGGGTATTGAAAAAACGTTGCTTGTATTCTACACACTAACCACGTTTGCAGTCCCTTAATCCCACACATTCTTCAAATTTGGAATTGGGGAAGGGATGTTAATATTTCCGGCAAAGACGCCCGGGAAACATTAGTTAATTGGCCTGATCCTCTTTAGACACAGAGGACTTAGAGGCTTCCTGAATGACTGGGTCATTGTATAATGGAGGAACACAACAATGCAGAAACAGAGGTGTAGAAACACAGGAACTAAGACAGAAAAAAAGGGTCGCTCAAGGGAGGGGGGGATTTAAACTTCTCAGAGTCAACTGATTAAGCTAATCAAAATGTAATTACAAAGAATTACAGCCAAGACCTTCGGATGTCCGGATTACTGTGTGCGTGAGTGTAAATGTCTGCTATACGATACGAGCCAACCAGGTGCAAACCCTCTCATTGACATGTTGAGAAGGAGAGGAAGAAAGAAAAACAGTGAAAGAGAAGAAGAAACACACAAAAGAGAGGGAGAGTAAGAACATCGAGGAGGGATGCAAGGCCAGAAAGCAACATGACAGGGGTGAACGTTTTCCAGTTGGGCCAGAGCTCCCAGAGCGACGTCTGTTCTGGCCATTAAAAAAGTCTACCTGTCATTTTTTGTACGTGTGTGTGCGTGTGTGTGCGTGTGTGTGCTGTTGTTGCAGCACTGAGGAATGTCAGGAATCCCTCTCCCTAAAAGTGTCACTACCACGTCAGGCACTTTTATCAACTGGCCTCATCTCCCCCTTCAATCCTTCCTTCCCTTCCTCTCTCCCTCCTTCCTTCTTTCTCTTCTATTCCTAAGCCAGCAAGATCATAACAAAGGGGTCAGAGGTCAAACTGTCTGTCATTATATAAAGAAATAGAGGGGATAAAACAAGGTCGAAAAGGAGAGAATATTAAGGAGTCGAGGATTGCGAGTAGACACTGAATAATGGGCTGCATTTGCATTTAAATGTTTTACACACCGTTAAGTTAGCTTTTAATGAGAAAAGGGGCACTTCTGATATCACTTATACAAGCTAGCAGATGTAAATCTGCACAGGGTCATAACCACATGAGTTAAAATAATAATCAAGGATGTTTTCACATAAATGAAATTATCTTTTGCTGCCCTTCGTGCACAAGAAGTGAAGGGTTTATGTTGTGCTGCAGGAGCACAGGGTAGTTTGTTTAGTTAGAAGAACAATAATTGGTTCCTCAAAGGGGGACCGGACAAAATGTTATTGGTGTTACCTTGGATTGGGCGTTGAGAATACAAAAGTAGACAATAGAATAATAAAGTTATTAAACTGAACAGTGGATTTGGATCATTATTAATCCCCAACCATATGTTGTATTTATCAAAAAGCTCCCCTATCTTATGCAGGTGTAGTACTAAGACTTCATATATGTCATAAGGAGGGCTAACAAACAGATATCGTCCTTGAAAATACAATATCTGCAAAGAGCAGTTCAGCAATCACCATTACACATGAAAGAGACATTTCCATCTTATAGTTTTTTACACGAAAACCCTCAGACAACACCTTTACTGGTCTTCACAAACCTAGAGGAAATTATATATCTCATTACTCAGTTCGGACATGTTCACATTTACTCCCTGGGGTGCTACAATTAAAGGTCAATAGCAGGTAACAATTTGCCCTTTCAAGATTCATTTCTTGGCTTTGTTCTGATAGATAATAATGAGGATGATGATGACATGTATCACCAAACATTCTGCCAACATCAGTGTTTGTTTGAACCTTGCCTTTGAAACGGAGCAAGAGTATGATACCACTTAGTTTGCCTATAGGCAAAGTGAGAAGTAGCGTAATTCTCCGTGCTGCGCTATGCAACACCGAGTCATTTGTCATCCACTGACAAGCCATGTAACAGAAATGAGCTAGAGCCAACGTCAACAGCGTCTTGCTGAGGGAAAGGAGGAAAAGTGAGATGGTACAAAGAGAAAGGCAGGAAAGAAGTGACAGAACAGAAAAGGAGGGGAGGAAGGAAGGCATTGTGCGGGAAAATATTTGCGAAAGGAAGCTTAGAAATGCAGATAAAAAAAAGAAAACAACTAAGAGAGAGGGGAAATGTTAGAGGAAAAGAGGAGGAAAAAGGAAAGAGGAGATACACAAAAATGTGGAGGAGTGATAAAGAGATGTGATTAAGGGGGGCAAGAAAGAGAGGAGAATTTTATCTTGGTGAAAGAGCCCCTAAATCCTCCTGTTGACTGACATTTCCTCTTCCTTAAATACCTTCTTCTGAATTGCTTTTGTATGCCTACATCCCCGTTTGTGTGTGTGTGTATGTGTGTGTGTGTGTGTGTGTGTGTGTGTGTGTGTGTGTGTGTGTGTGTGTGTGTGTGTGTGTGTGTGTGTGTGTGTGTGTGTGTGTGTGTGTGTGTGTGTGTGTGTGTGTGTGTGTGTGTGTGTGTGTGTATGTGTGTGTGTCTCAGTAATCTAAGGAGGCTTTGTGCTGCAGTAGCTAGGTTAAGTCTTTCAAACCTGTATTAAATCCACTTGTTAAACACAATGGTGTTACAAGTGGCTCTTTTGAATACAACAGTCATGGCTCTCAGAAAATAGTGGGAAAGGAAGGGCTGAAATTGTTCATCATTCAGTTTGAACCGCTGTTCTTGTCTTCCTTCCACCGTTGTTTTTCCTGCCTCGTTTCTCCAGGCTGACAGGGCATTGAGCATGGTGTTAAAATGAAAAATATAAACCTTTCATGTCTTACAGCAACAAAACAAGAAACTGCCTAAAGTTTATGTGACTTGACGATTGTTAGATTGCCGGTGTGTTTCTGTATCTTGTTCGAGGTTTTCAAAACAGCAGACAGAGTTAACCTGACAGCAGATTTCCGAAGCTGTCATGATGATCGAGGAAGCAGAACCAAAAACACTGCGGGGCTTCTTGACCAGGGAGTTTTGTTACTGCACCAACAAACACTGCTTCAGGACTACATCCACCTGGAAAAGACAAATACTGTTTACCCAATTTCTTTCTACATTCTTTTCAGTTTTTTTAATATTCAACCAACAGGAAATACATGATACTTGGTGTTGGAATACATCAGAGATAAAGGTGTCTTACTGGCATATCTTCTATAAAATGAACTGAGAGAAACTGAGTGAGAAAAAAAGTGAATCAATGTTTGTTGAAATTACTTCTAAACCTAGACACATACGTAGTTATAGCCAATGGCTGGTGTCAATGACAAGAGACACTGGTGAAGGTTGTTCAGATCGAGCATTGTTCATTTGAAAACCTTATTGGCAACTGTTTCTCTTAAGAGACACCTAATGGATCACAAATACGTTACCTAAAAAGGTAGAATAATTGTAATGGTGATTAATAGCTTCAAAGTCAAGTCAAAATAATCACTTAAATTAAAAAATGGTCCACAGCTGTCCTTCCTGGCAGTAGAAGTGACTAAGCACGTCTTCCAGGAAGAGATAAAAGCAGTTTAGAGAGACAGATAGCTCAGTTGACCCAATGCCTCAGCCCCATTGGAGCTCCAATGGCCCAATCAACCAATTACACATTAGCTACGGCAGGCTGTCATTAGAAGGTTCAAACATCCGCCCGGCAACGGAATCTCACTCTGAGGCGTGATTGGTGGGACCCGCCCGGGGCGCCGCGGTAACGACGGGTCATCGAAGTGACACGGAGCTATGTTGGTGTCGACGACAGTTCAGTTGAAAGGTCAGAGCTGAGGGAGGGACACACTTTAACTACACAGCGTGTGTGTGTGTGTGTGTGTGTGTGTGTGTGTGTGTGTGTGTGTGTGTGTGTGTGTGTGTGTGTGTGTGTGTGTGGTGTGTGTGTGTGTGTGTGTGTGTGTGTGTGTGTGTGTGTGTGTGTGTGTGTGTGTGTGTGTGTGTGTGTGTGTGTCAAGTGTCACGTTCAGCCATGCTCATTAACTGAGATGCTGATTTATTATTGGTCTAATTACAGAGCTGTGGATGCCAATCAATTATGACTAACCTACACACTCAAACTGCAGCCTTCCACAGGTTAAGGCGTGCATGCTTGTGTGTGAGTGTGTTTGTGCATGTGTGTTTCTTAAATCAGGAAGTGCAGTAGACTAAAGCCGACTCTGTTTCCAATAACGGAAGAACTCACGACCGCTCTGCTTTCCCTAATGAACTCTTTATTAAGTGGCATTACACTACACAGATGGCAGTGACGTGGTAAACCGAGTAGTAAACCACTGTGAGTACGGAGATCACAGCCATCTGATTGCTATATATCATTTGGATTGTAACTCTTTTTATAATCGGGACCGTTGCACGGACAAACAGTGAGCAGGGAAATAACAAAACACATGTGTTCACTTCAGTGTGGAATCATTTATAGAGTATCACAGACAAAATACATGTCGACTATTATACTGTTTTGGATCAATTACATAGCCTTCTTTCTTGTAAGATTCCTAAACACTCGTTATTCTAAATGAGTTTGATCTCCAGTTAACAGATTACATTGACCCAATTATCTGTTTTGAATTTTCTAAGCTTTTATCCTTTATTAAAGTGGACCTATCATGCTATATTTGAAATATATATTGTAGGGCCATACCTATATAAAACATGTTTGTGAAGTTTTTTTTTTCAAAATACCCAACAGATCACCCATTGTAGCCATGCCTCATACTGCTCAAACCCCTCTTTTAAAGCCCTGTTAGAGAAATGCAGATGTTGGGTCCTTAGCTTGAAAAAAATAAAAGAGGAGGCGGAGCTAATGCCTGATCAGAATTCTACCAGAGATAAAGTTAAATTCGGTTGTGATAAAACGGCATCCTGTTTAAACCACGTCAACGATTATTTCTGAAATAGTATGGAGCTCAAATGCCTTTTCTCTTGCAGGTTTATCACAAGGTGAGTTATTTTTATATTTCCTGCTTTTTAAAACACATTACAGTTCCACAGTACAGGTTAGCTCTGAGTGTTAGCGAGGCTTGCTAATGTAAACAAAGTCGTCCAAAACACGCCAGGCATTGTTTCTGATAGCAACTCTCTGTGGGTCCGCTGCCGATTCGACGTCAGTTCGGATGGACACATCAGTTCGGATGGAAATCTGTATCCGCTCGTTGTACACCCGTTTTTAAAAGATTTGGGTATGGAGGAAAAGAGAGAGGGTTTTATATTCTGACGCTGCGTGAGTTCCCCGACGCACCGGGGACACATATTTATGTATAGAAGACATCACAAAGTGCATTTTGCATGATAGGTCCCCTTTAAATGTGTTTTTTGTAACTTTTTCAACAAACCAGCTCCACTCATAGTGTCTGTCTAATCTTCTTCACAATGTATTTCATGCACTATTTACCACTAATAAGATAATTCCTCCCAGAGCTGAGGATGTTAAACTGTCTATTGTGGTAAATGTTTAAGAAACACAAAACTTTTTCTGTTATACATTTGGGAATCTAACAATCACTCCCTTCCAGAGGACTTTCTCCTCATTGAAAATATTTTGAATGTCTCTTTTTAAACTTGCCTTATAACCTCTGCTTCAGTCTGAATCATGTTTGTTTCATCCGTTTCCAACTAATTCCCTCAGCCAGAGTTCAGCTGAAATGTGTGTTTCCGTATTGACTGTCAAACACTGTGCACCGTCCAATAGTAAGACCTTGACAGTGCTTCATAGGAGAGCAACACATCATTACTGATCTAATGGGAACAGGGCTGACAGTTGTTATGTGAGGATGTGCGTGCATGTGTGCGTGTGCGTGTGTGTGTGTGTGTCGGTGTGTGTCGGTGAGGCAGGAGAGGTAAGAGAGACCAGGTGACAGAAATGGACAGCTATCACAGCTAACCTCATGTGAGTGATCTGGATGTCATGGTAGCGTAAGCCTGCCAGTTTCATCACCTTCAGCCCTGAATACATAATATAATGTAATGCAAAATAGAATGCCCCTTCGTGAGCTGAATATTTATTTCCTGGCTGTTAAACCAGTCGGAGGTAGCCTGGAGGGTAAAACACTGAGATCACGACTGGAAGGTCACTGGTTCAGATCCCTAGACTGGCGTAGCGTCCCCGTGTGTTAACAAGCCCACAGTGAAGAAATAATAAACCCAAAAACCCATTCAAAATCCAACCAACAGTCCGAGACGCAAATCTGCAAGGGAACCTGTGTTAAATTAAGTCCCAGCACTATTGATTTAGAAATGCATATCTGATTCCTATACATCACCTGTGTGTGGGGGCTGCTAGTTTACAGATAATGAGCCATCTATATGCACACACTGTTTTATAGCCTGCCTGAACCTTAGCTACACCGTGAAGACTCATATGGTAAGAAGTACAGATAAGGTTTGATAAATGAAACCAATGTGAACAAGTGAAAGGGAAAGACAATGTCAGATGAATATGTGAGATGTGTGAGAAATGAATGCATTTTAAATCAGAGCAAGACAGAACGAAGGGGGAATAATTCAGCTCCTGACTTTATATGGTCTAGTCAGTGTAATCACTCATACATATGCATTAAGGTTATGACTGCTTTAGTTAAAAACGGACCAACTCTGCAATTTAAATGCATTTGAGTGTGGATAACACATGATTAAATATTGAAAAGTGGGTTTATAATTCAAATAAACCTCACACTGTTATTGTGGTCTTGACATATCAGGGTCTAACTTCTCAAAAAAGGTTGCATTTTGCCGAATTTATGCATCATGTATTGTAGATATTTGCTGCTGTATAATACCACGACGAATAACTTGATACAACTTGAAGGTAATTACAAGTATCACACTGCTCTCTCTACATTTCCTACTTCCAAAGGGAAACAGGAGAGCAGTAGCCCCCGCCAATATCAACATTAATATGTTTCATGTTTTAATTTATTAGTCTCATAAGGTGATTTGCAAATAGCGCAGACTGAATTTAAATCCACCAGCATGGGCCTTTAACCTCGACCAACATGACTCACCGAGTCCCAGCAGTGACTCCAGACTCAAGCGGGGCAAAGAGAGAGAGGCTGACTTCTAACACACACGTTTTCTTTTGTTTTTTTAAAACACGCTTCCTCACCTCTGTTTTTGTGCGGATAAGTCGGCTTTCAGAAACCCCTGTATTCATCTCACACACAAATACACACACACTGTGTCTATAGTGTATGTAAACTAATTCACAGCTTCCCACAACCTCATGTATCCTCTGGCCTCTTTTCTCCGACAGATTTATATCGAGTGCCTTCTGGGATACGGGAAAGTTAAACATACACGCATGCACACAATCGCACACAACAACACCCTCAAATTTGTGCACACACACGTACGCGGACACAAACCATAGAAGGGGAAAGCAAATACAACTCTTTTCTTGCTCATTCAGGGAGGAATGTGTGAAGCTATGGTGATGCACTAACACCTACACTATAGAGACATAGATTGCCGTATGCGCGTGTGTGTGTGTGTGTGTGTGTGTGTGTGTGTGTGTGTGTGTGTGTGTGTGTGTGTGTGTGTGTGTGTGTGTGTGTGTGTGTGTGTGTGTGTGTGTGTGTGTGTGTGTGTGTGTGTGTGTGTGTGTGTGTGTGTGTGTGTGTGTGTGTGTGTGTGTGTGTGTGTGTGTGTGTGTGTGTGTGTGTGTGTGGTGCTGCATGCAAACTTTCGCTTCCAATGCTATGGTGATGCACCGACACCCAGCCTAATGCAGGTGGATTGTGGGATATGTGACACATACAAAAGAGCCCGCAGATTCAGAAGGCAGAATAAAAGAGGATTGCTTTCCCTCCCTCTTCTCCACACATGAGTGAAAAATAGGATGCGGGCTCCTTTTGTGAGCAGACACCAGCTCAGAGGCTTTGCAGAGTGAAGTGTCTGGGTCAAAATTCACTTTCAGAGGGGTTCAGATTTCATTCCCCCTAAAACCCAAACAGGACAAATCACATATGTTGTCAGTCCTAAGGGAATAAATGAAGTTGAATTTAAAATACAGTTCTGATGCACTGCCAGAAACGTCATTGAGTCAATCTGCTTTTCACACTTGGATTATATTGTTGGTGCACTGCCAAAAGTGCCACAAACCACCTAAATGGCGTATTTAACCCACCAGGAACAATAGCTACATTTACAAATGTGTACTGTCAACAAACTTTTGAAAAACAGTGAACTTTATGACATCAGCTAGGCATTTATGCTTTTACCCCTACGGGCTGTAATTTTAAGTAAATTACTCTGTAAACACTTAAAATGTGTGCAGTATGGTCTCAGTACAGTGATGTGTCTCTGTAAATAAGCAGGTAAAGCATTAGTGTCTTGCTGGGGTAACATAAAACCTTAGTGGGTATATTTGATTATTTGTATTGTATCTTTCTCTCTCCTGTTTTTTCTGAATTATCCCATTACTCATGTCCTTTATTGCAGGAACAGAACATAAAACAGACACTTACACAGATTAAACAAGTGGCACAAAGCAACAAAAAAGGTTACTGGAATTAATCTTCAAGATAATTATCAAATTCCAACGGACATAAAAAAAAATCGATGTCATTCAGATACGATATACAGCATGTGTTTGCACTTCCCCACTTGAAGCCATCTAACTCAAGTCAAACCTTGCATGACATTCACATGACAGCTAGATGGAAATGTAACTGCAGAGACAGAAAAAAGGAAGGACAGAGAAGGAGAGAGAGTGGAAGAGGTTGTAAATGGAGACATTACTTGAATTGCTAGGATTCCTTTTGTCTTGTGTTGTTTGCGGGCAATCACGTGTGTGTGTGTGTGTGTGTGTGTGTGTGTGTGTGTGTGTGTGTGTGTGTGTGTGTGTGTGTGTGTGTGTGTGTGTGTGTGTGTGTGTGTGTGTGTGTGTGTGTGTGTGTGTGTGTGTGTGTGTGTGTGTGTGTGTGTGTGTGTGTGTGTGTGTGTGTGTGTGTGTGTGTGTGTGTGTGTTTTAAGGAGGTCACAGTTGGAAACCTCTCACTGCAGGGCAAATTTAACAAGAGCAAGACGTACTTAACTTCACTAACAACTCTAAGGTAGTGAGAGACAGGAATACAGCGAGGGGAGACAGATGAAGGGACCAGACCATTTTAAGGCCTATAATTCAACATAAGTAGAACAAAGTCTTATCTAAAGTTTCATTCATGCCGGCTCATATTGATTTGTATACAGAGCTCCCACTAGGCCAGCCGATTATTGTAGTACTTATCTGCTTCCCCATCTTTCACTTTAACCCCCTCATCTAAAAGACATTTAGCATAGACAAACATCTGCACAAACAGACACACACATATGCATTGATAACATGTGATTTTTCAGACAGACAGTGCAGTCTACTGACCGTGGCACCTGTTAACTCTTAATGAACAGACTGACAGACAGACAGACAGGGGGGGGCATGAAAGGGGCATTTGATGAATGCCGTTTCCTTCCTTTCCAACTTCCTGTTAATTGATGTCTTACTTGCCGTTTTCCTGCCTGTGTTCCTCACTTATTCATTTTTCATTTATTTTCCATCAATATCTTAATGTTTCTGGAGGCATATGGAATGAAGCATAAACGGGAATTAGATGATGAGAATCAATCAATTTGAAGAGCTGTGGTGCGTGCATTAGTTTGACTCATCGTTGTAAAACTTGGGAAATGTTGTGATAACATGTCTCCAAGAAGTATTCATCGCTTCTTTTTGACCAAGCAAACTTTTCACTAGTATTGAGAAAATCACAATGTCTTTCTTTCTGTTAAACTTTCTGTCTGTGTTTACAGACCACGTCTTTGTCCACTATTCTCCCTCCCCCAGCTAAACCAGTGAGGAATGCAGTAGATGAGGATTTCCCAGCCTGTGTGTGAGTGCGTGTGTGTGTGCGAGTGTGTGCACGTGGATAAAACATTCCTGCCCCCCGTTATGCAGAGGCACACACCTGCAGGGCACCTGAGGTCACAGGGTCACACACACACACACACACTTTGGGGACATGCATGACTGGGCACCAACTACCTGTTCCTCTTTTCTTTTTCCTCTATACCTGCACCCTGCATAGCTCAAAGACATGCACACTCTTTTCTCTGTCCTCTATTCCACCACCTACTTTTCAACTGTGGCATAAAACAAGTAAAAACATTTGTAAAACCACCTACAGGCACTGTTTAATGCATTACTTTCCTTATTTATTGATTTATATCCTTCTTCCTATCTTTCCTTGAAGCCACCCAGAGCGCAGCCAGTGAGAAAGTCATTAGAGATAGTAGTTTGTACTGGGATTAGGAAACTAAGCTGGTAAATACTGCAAGGCTTTCAGCTGGCAGCCAGAAAACGGAAGGCAGAAGAAGAGACAATGAGATTGGTAGAAAGACAGGGGTAGAGGGAATGAGAGAAAGAGAGAGGGGGAGAAGAGAAAAACGAAAGCAGGTGAAAGCGAGACAGACAGAGTAAGACGCGATTAGGAGGTAGTCAGTAAAAAATAAAGCGGCTTCCCTCGCTGCTCATTAAAAGTTGAGGGAACTCAAACAGAGCTGGTGGCAGCTTGCAGTCCTTCTGCTGAAAACCAAACAGAGCGACGGAGCGAATGGGAGCCGAGGAGAAAAGAGGAATGGCAGAGAATGGAGGTACTTAGTTTTCCCATTCGTTTAGCAGTCGTGTTGTTGTCAGTCTTTAAAGAAGCTTAGAGAGGACGGCCATTCACTCCGGGCCGGGCAGACACAGCTGCTACACACACACACACACACACACACACACACACACACACACACACACACACACACACACACACACACACAAACACACACACACACACACACACAAACACACACGCACACACATACACACACTCGCAAAACTGCATTTTTTTCAACAAAGATAAGATTCAATAAACAGACAGAAGTAAAAAGAAATCCATAGCACAATAGCTCAAAAGTGCATATAATAATAATAATAATAATAATTATTATTATTATTTTATTTATTATAGCGCTTTATCAATGACTCTCAAAGCGCTTTACAAATACACATTACACATACAGATCATACATACATGTAATGGTCATCTACATATGGAGCTATAAAATAAACATTCAAATGAAAGACTACATATCTTCCCAAAAGCATTGTACCTGCTGTCACTACTGATTTGTATTGTGTGAAAAACACTTCATTTGACCAACATAAACTCTGCATAAAGTTGAACAATAACAACTTGCACAATTGCACAATATTTGTTTTTGTTTTTTAAGTTTGAGATCTTGAGTTCTTTTGCAAGTTTAACACACAAACACATGGAGTTAAATACTGTACACTAGGGCTGCTCAATTAATCGTATTTTAATCGCAATTACGATTATGGCTTGCAACGATTACGAAAACAACGTAATCGAAATAAAACGATTATTTTTGTATTATTATTATTATTTTATTATTATTATTATTATTATTATTATTTTAATTAACGTAGTTACTTACTGTTCACATTTTTTTCCTCCAATAAATGGATGTTTTCAAAGTCAAAGAATAATCGCATTTAATAATCGCAATTACAATTATTGACCCAAATAATCGAGATTATGATTTTACTGTACACCCAATGTAATGCATAACACACAAACACACACGTACAGTTAGACATGTTTTGAATCACCCAATAAGAGTGTGGGACTAAAGCTCTGGGTTTAGAGGATGTGAAAGACAGAACAAAAAGGAAGAGGAAGAGTGACACTAGTCATTAAAACTGGTGTGTGTACACAGACACACAGAGGCCCTCAAGACTAAATGAAATGGACCCTATGTGTGAAGGGCTGAAAGCTTTTAAACAAACTGCAGAACGAGACATTTCTAAAGAGGGCTGGACTCAATATCTGAAGAGACAGACAGATAAACAGGCGGACTTTTGAGAGAGAGGAAAAGAACAGGAGCTGTCAGAGGCTTTCTTTTCCCATGAGTCGAGAGGCCAAAATGACCATTTAAAGAACTGAAGAAATGTCAAAGTCAAGTCGCATCAGTTTGATCATTGAACTTAGAAAAATAGCAGCAAAATGGGCCTGATGACATGTATTTAAGTTTGATGTAAGAGACTGACCTGACAGGGCAACCAGTTTCATTATGAAGAGTGAAGTCAAAGAGCTCTATGTGGGCTATTAATGTTAGGTACATAAACATTAGCCCTTAAAACAGGCAGGTTTATGGTCTTTGCTCTTATACCTTTGAGAGGAAACTAAGAACAAAGGTAATTGTATTCTTACATAGTTTCTAAGCTCACTGTATTAAGAAATACAGTCATTTACATGCACACAAACCTATAACACATTACACGAGAGGGAAAACCCCAAAAAGCATAATATGGCCCCTTAGTTTTTCATCACCTCTCTCTTTCTTTGAATTTCAAATCAATAAATCTCTGCATAACTGCTACCAGTTGCTCCTTCTTTCGTTGTTCACTTCCTACCACTGAATAGTTCAGCAGTATGTACATGTGTTTATTTAAAGCATAGGGCTTTGGATGCAGCACGGTGGGAATATCTTTGCATCATTAATGTCCACCACAAGAAAAAGCCCTGCTGCTGGGTATGCCTCAAAATGTTTTTCTTTAAAGAAGCTCAAAAGTGCATCTGGTGCATGGAAATGTAGCATTTCATCTACCGACTATGAAACTGAGATGCATAATTATATTTTTCACAAACAAGTCCCCAGTTTCTGGTGCTGTGTGTGTGTGTGTGTGTGTGTGTGTGTGTGTGTGTGTGTGTGTGTGTGTGTGTGTGTGTGTGTGTGTGTGTGTGTGTGTGGTGTGTGTGTGTGTGTGTGTGTGTGTGTGTGTGTGTGTGTGTGTGTGTGTGTGTGTGTGTGTGTGTGTGTGTGTGTGTGTGTGTGTGTGTGTGTGTGTGTGTGTGTGTGTGCGCATGTAATTTCAGTTTAGCGGACAGTAAAAAGAGGAAGCTGTGGGTGATCGGCTCCTCTCTGTACTCTCTATGTGGTTTGGGTCTTTGTGAGTTTGTGTCTTGCTCTGATCATGGGTGAGTACAAGGGCAAGCTTGTGATGAGCCCAACTGTGTGTGCGTGTGTGTGTGTGTGTGTGTGTGTGTGTGTGTGTGTGTGTGTGTGTGTGTGTGTGTGTGTGTGTGTGTGTGTGTGTGTGTGTGTGTATGTGTGTGTGTGTGTGTGTGTGTGTGTGTGTGTGTGTGTGTGTGTGTGTGTGTGTGTGTGTGTGTGTGTGTGTGTGTGTGTGTGTGTGTGTGTGTGTGTATGCACCGACTGTGTTCATGCACATTTCCTTTGCCTTCAGATCATATGAGCGTGGGAGGTTTATAAATGCTACATAAAGCCAGCAGCGCAGGCCAAAATATGTGTGTGTGTGTGTGTGTGTGTGTGTGTGAATATAGATTTCCCAACCCGCCTATTTACAGCTAAAGGAAAACTGTGATTAGAGAGAAAGGAGAGAGCGAGAGAGAAAGAGACAGAGGAAGAGAGGGGGCAGAAAGAAAACTCTCTCCATCTGGCCTGGTGGTGAGCGTGCCAGGACACACATGTGCGCACACACACACACACTCACACTCACACAAGGAAAGGCACAAACACACTGATAGAGTTGTTATCTTGTTTTGTTCTATTCTCATTTTATGGTCATAAACAATACCTCACGAAGCAACATCCTGACAACGTTTGCACACACACACCCGAACACTGATATGCACAAACAACCACACACACGCACGTGAAAGTGTAAGACAGATATACTGACTAACAGACAGCTAGATGGACAAATAGACAAACAAGCAGACAGACAGACAGAAAGTGTCTCCCCCAAAAACAACCACAGTGGCTTTTGAATTTAAAGCTTCTAACTAAGAGATTTTACCCCAGAAATACCACAATGTTGATGGGTTTAGGGATGGGGTAACACACACACACACACACACACACACTTGCATGGTCCTATTACAAACTTAATACCGACTTAATCACAGCAGAGGTTTCTAAAACCCTTTTCCTGGCCACAAAGAGTATTTTCCTCTGCTGCTCCAATGGTGCTGCTAAGGGTCAATTCACCATAATGCATCCTTTATTGAATTAAACAAAACATCTACCTGAATTAGGGGAAATGACCCTAGATGAATGCTTTAAGTTAGACACTAGATCATAAAGGTAACAAATATTTTATAAACTTTAATGCACCCTGAGCTTGAGAAACGTTGCATGAGCAATGCTAGTTTTAGAATAGAGGAGGTTGCAGCTTTTTAATAATGACTTTACTATTTTTTGCCAGTTTCATTAGGTCTCAATTGCAACTGTACCTCAAATTACATCCTGGTTATATAAAGGATTTTTAAAAAGGGCAATGTTACTTAACACAGCTCTTCCTAAAAGTGGTGACATACTGTAATGTGCATACTTAAGGTTCAGAATGCCATTTATTGTTGTAAAATAATTATATGAAAAAGGATAACTTTCCTTGTCGCTGATTATTGATTTTAATATTTTACCTATTGCTTATATTTTTTGTATGGGGTAAAACAGATATGATATCACTTCTTAATTTCGGCAAAGTCAATGTTCCACTTGCAATGATCAAAACGATTTAACCATTGTTATCCAGCGTTCTGAAAAGCTCCATGATTCCCCCGCAGAGGCAGTAGAGTTACAGTTGAAAAACAAAACGACTTCTGGCTGCTCAATGGCTTGTTAACTGTGGCCATGTTTGCTTTACAAATAAGAATAAGAATTTCTGAGCTGTGTGAAATTAGGCCCCCCTGTATTTGAAACCACACATTATACTGCATGATCCTGCTGTGTGAGGATCAACTGCCAGCAAAAAGGACTATCCTAAATATGTTCAGCTCCATTAGTTTGACTTTTCCACTTTTCAAAAATAAAGATAGTGAACTGCTCTGCCCTTCAAGGAAAAAATAACCCAGTGAAATATTTCAATTACCTTTTAATAGATTTAAACATTTATGAAATCCTTCCTAGATCAGGGTTTTTACGTTAGTCCCCATGTCTGGTTTATTACTCGATCAACTGCATGCATATGCTAATACTGCTCCCAGTTAATGAGCTTACCAGATATGTTCTGTTAGTGGGGGCTAAGGGTTTCCTGCTGTGCTGTTAATGTACTGGTCAGCCACAGGGAAAAGTGCTTATTTCTCTCTAACGATTTTTAAATTACTTGAAGAAATTAATCTCAGATGACAGGATCAAACCAGACAGAAATAGAATTAAAAAAATAGATGTTGTCTGATGAAACACTGGAGGATAATTGATTGATGATATTTCTGTGCTGGAGCTCCGTCCACCATGAACATATTTTACGTCTGTTATGTCGATGGACAGTTGAAGAGAGATATGGGAGCACAAACTTGTCTCTTACATGTATGGAGGTGGAGGCAAGATAAGCTACAACTCACCTGATAATGTCACCGCGATACGAGGGTGTTATAGGTGTAAAAATAAAGCCCTATACAGTCTACTTGACATGGGAAATTGAGGTCATTTGGATCAAAAATAAGTCCATGAAAGTATTAAAAACTCACGTTTTATTGATTTAATATCTTGTTGATACTATATAATATATTTTGTATTTCTTTAAATATTAACTGCCTGGCTGCATTTCTGCAAGGACAGCAACTTCTGCAGATGTCCCCTGATCCACTTCCAAAGAAAGAACAGAGAGGAAAAGGAGACAGACACAAATAAAAAGGGGAAATAAAAAGATAAAAGTAAAGGAAGACAGCAAAGCCTTGCCATTTACAGATAATACCGAGGGCTCAGAGAGAGGTACGGGAGACAGTCGGGAAGAAAAACAAAGAGAAAGCGACGCTGGTGCATTGTGGGGGTTCAGCATATCTGCAAAAGAAAACATACATTTTTAGCTAACCTTTTTGAAGTTTGTAAAATTGTAAATGTAACTCTTTTTGTAATGCTTAACGAACAACAGATACAAATGTTTTGAATACAGTTGACACGAAGTCTGATTAACTTAAAAGAAATATAATGCAGATCTGCATTCTGACTGTTTCTGTGGCAAACTTTGTTCCAAATCTGCTCTACTGGGAGACTGTGAGAAAACAAACAGGTAGGTAGTCAGAAAGAGAGAAAAGTGAAAAAAGAAAGAAGAGAGGGTAAGAGAGTCAGAGAAAGGACAGAAAACAGACGGAGGGATATTCTCTTGTGGACTACTCCGGCACATAGGTTAATTCTATTATTGCAACTCTGCAGAGTGGAAATAGTTAGGATGATGCATTAGATTGAAAACAAATGTCAAGAGGAATGAGTTTCTGGCTGTCTGTGTAGAGTAGATGAGAGTCAGAGGTAGAGGATGGAGAGAGAAGCAGCTCTCTGTATATCTGAAAGATCCATTTGACACTTACGTTCAAGTGTTGTGAGATACGGTGTGTTCTTGTTGTGTTTGTGATCTACGCTTAACAGGGATCACTTTCCAATAAGAACATGTGGTCCCATTTATGTTTGTTTGATAAGAATGCATTTATTGCTGCTGCAGCCAAGAAGAAGTCAAATGTAACCTTTATATTTTGAAGGAGGCGCTTTGTGAAGGAATGTGAAGAAGGGCACAAAGGAAGAGAATAGAGAATGGAAAACAGTTCTGAATGTAGGAGAACTGCTTTTTCTTAGGGTTCAGAAGTTCTGCAACGACCCCCGCATCAAAACTCAGAGCTGACTGGCCCTGAAGTCTATTAGGGACTCCTATGTGCACATGCATGGTAAAGGTAAACACCCTGATAGGTCTGGAGGAGCACTTAGACAAAATGCTTGAACAGCAACAGCCTTGACCCATCACGTACACACACACACGTCTGTGCTTCTCACCCAGTCAGGTACAAACCACTTAATGGCTTTTTGGGTCAGCAGTGAAAGCAAGGCATCATGGGAGTCATATGTTACCTTCCTGGCGTCTGAACCACTGCCTGCTCTTGACATTTAACCCCACAGACCATGACCAATTTCCAACAACACCGCAGGCAAACACATCTCTGTTTGACGC